>NC_092742.1:104555050-104853385 GCF_047496795.1 Chiloscyllium punctatum | reverse complement strand
GAGGAGAGCGAGCGAGGGAGGGGGAATGGGGGAAGGAGGAGAGCGAGCGAGGAGGGGGAATGGGGGAAGGAGGAGAGCGAGGGAGGGGGAATGGGGGAAGGAGGAGAGCGAGCGAGCGAGGGAGGGAGGGGGAATGGGGGAAGGAGGAGAGCGAGGGAGGGATGGGGAATGGGGAAAGGAGGAGATCGAGCGAGGGAGGGGGAATGGGGGAAGGAGGAGAGCGAGCGAGGGAGGGGGAATGGGGGAAGGAGAGTGAGGGAGGGGGAATGGGGGAAGGAGGAGAGTGAGCGAGGGAGGGGGAATGGGGGAAGGAGGAGAGCGAGCGAGGGAGGGGGAATGGGGGAAGGAGGAGAGTGAGGGAGGGGGAATGGGGGAAGGAGGAGAGTGAGGGAGGGGGAATGGGGGAAGGAGGAGAGCGAGGGAGGGGGAATGGGGGAAGGAGGCGAGCGAGCGAGGGAGGCGGAATGGGGGAAGGAGGAGAGCGAGGGAGGGGGAATGGGGGAAGGAGGAGAGCGAGCGAGGGAGGGGGAATGGGGGAAGGAGGAGAGCGAGCGAGGGAGGGGGAATGGGGGAAGGAGGAGAGCGAGCGAGGGAGGGGGAATGGGGGAAGGAGGAGAGCGAGCGTGGGAGGGGGAATGGGGGAAGGAGGAGAGCGAGCGAGGGAGGGGGAATGGGGGAAGGAGGAGAGCGAGCGAGGGAGGGGGGAATGGGGGAAGGAGGAGAGCGAGCGAGGGAGGGGGAATGGGGGAAGGAGGAGAGCGAGCGAGGGAGGGGGAATGGGGGAAGGAGGAGAGCGAGCGAGGGAGGGGGAATGGGGGAAGGAGGAGAGCGAGCGAGGGAGGGGGAATGGGGGAAGGAGAGTGAGGGAGGGGGAATGGGGAAATGGGGGAAGGAGGAGAGCGAGGGAGGGGGAATGGGGGAAGGAGGAGAGCGAGCGAGGGAGGGGGAATGGGGGAAGGAGGAGAGTGAGCGAGGGAAGGGAAAGGGGGAAGTAGAGTGAGAGAGGGGGAATGGGGGATGGAGGAGAGCGAGCGAGGGAGGGGGAATGGGGGAAGGAGAGTGAGGGAGGGGGAATGGCGGAAGGAGGAGAGCGAGGGAGGGGGAATGGGGAAGGAGGAGAGCGAGCGAGGGAGGGGGAATTGGGGAAGGAGGAGAGCGAGCGAGGGAGGGGGAATGGGGGAAGGAGGAGAGCGAGCGAGGGAGGGGGAATGGGGGAAGGAGGAGAGCGAGCGAGGGAGGGGGAATGGGGGAAGGAGGAGAGCGAGCGAGGGAGGGGGAATGGGGGAAGGAGGAGAGCGAGCGAGGGAGGGGGAATGGGGGAAGGAGGAGAGCGAGCGAGGGAGGGGGAATGGGGGAATGGGGGAAGGAGGAGAGCGAGCGAGGGAGGGGGAATGGGGGAAGGAGGAGAGCGAGGGAGGGGGAATGGGGGAAGGAGAGTGAGGGAGGGGGGAATGGGGGAAGGAGAGTGAGGGAGGGGGAATGGAGAAATGGGGAAGGAGGAGAGCGAGGGAGGGGGAATGGGGGAAGGAGGAGAGCGAGCGAGGGAGGGGGAATGGGGGAAGGAGGAGAGTGAGCGAGGGAAGGGGAAAGGGGGAAGTAGAGTGAGGGAGGGGGAATGGGGGATGGAGGAGAGCGAGCGAGGGAGGGGGAATGGGGGAAGGAGAGTGAGGGAGGGGCACTGGGGGAAGGAGGAGAGCGAGGGAGGGGGGAATGGGGGAAGGAGGAGAGCGAGCGAGGGAAGGGGAATGGGGGTAGGAGGAGATCGAGCCAGGGAGGGGGAATGGGGGAAGGAGGAGAGCGAGCGAGGGTGGGGGAATGGGGGAAGGAGGAGAGCGAGCGAGGGAGGGGGAATGGGGGAAGGAGGAGAGCGAGCGAGGGAGGGGGAATGGGGGAAGGAGGAGAGCGAGCGAGGGAGGGGGAATGGGGGAAGGAGGAGAGCGAGCGAGGGAGGGGGAATGGGGGAAGGAGGAGATCGAGCGAGGGAGGGGGAATGGGGGATGGAGGAGAGCGAGCGAGGGAGGGGGAATGGGGGATGGAGGAGAGCGAGCGAGGGAGGGGGAATGGGGGATGGAGGAGAGCGAGCGAGGGAGGGGGAATGGGGGATGGAGGAGAGCGAGCGAGGGAGGGGGAATGGGGGATGGAGGAGAGCGAGCGAGGGAGGGGGAATAGGGGAAGGAGGAGAGCGAGCGAGGGAGGGGGAATGAGGGGAGGAGGAGGGCGAGGGAGGGGGAATGGGGGAAGGAGGAGAGCAAGGGAGGGGGGGACGGGGAAAAGGGGGAAGGAGGAGAGCGAGCGAGGGAGGGGAAATGGGGGAAGGAGAGTGAGGGAGGGGAAATGGGGGAAGGAGGAGAGCGAGCGAGGGAGGGGGAATGGGGGAAGGAGGAGAGCGAGCGAGCGAGGGAGAGGGAATGGGGGAAGGAGAGTGTGGGAGGGGAAATGGGGGAAGGAGGAGAGCGAAGGAGGGGGAATGGAGGAAGGAGGAGAGCGAGCGAAGGAGGGGGGAATGGAGGAAGGAGGAGAGCGAGCGAGGGAGGGGGAATAGGGGAAGGAGGAGAGCGAGCGAGGGAGGGGAAATGGGGGAAGGAGGAGAGCGAGCGAGGGAGGGAGGGGGAATGGGGGAAGGAGGAGAGTGAGGGAGGGGGAATGGGGGAAGGAGGAGAGCGAGCGAGGGAGGGGCAATGGGGGAAGGAGGAGAGCGAGCGAGCGAGGGAGGGGGAATGGGGGAAGGAGGAGAGTGAGGGAGGGGGAATGGGGGAAGGAGGAGAGCGAGCGAGGGAGGGGGCAATGGGGGAAGGAGAGTGAGGGTGGGGGGAATGGGGGAAGGAGGAGAGTGAGGGAGGGGGAATGGGGGAAGGAGGAGAGCGAGCGAGGGAGGGGCAATGGGGGAAGGAGGAGAGCGAGCGAGGGAGGGGGAATGGGGGAAGGAGAGTGAGGGAGGGGGAATGGGAAATGGAAGGAGGAGAGCGAGGGAGGGGGAATGGGGGAAGGAGGAGAGCGAGCGAGGGAGGGGGAATGGGGGAAGGAGGAGAGCGAGCGAGGGAGGGGGAATGGGGGAAGGAGGGAGAGCGAGCGAGGGAGGGGGAATGGGGGAAGGAGGAGAGCGAGCGAGCGAGGGAGGGGGAATGGGGGAAGGAGGAGAGCGAGCGAGGGAGGGGGAATGGGGGAAGGAGGAGAGCGAGCGAGGAGGGGGAATGGGGGAAGGAGGAGAGCGAGCGAGGGAGGGGGAATGGGGGAAGGAGGAGAGCGAGCGAGGGAGGGGGAATGGGGGAAGGAGAGTGATGGAGGGGAAATGGGGGAAGGAGAGTGAGGGAGGGGGAATGGGGAAAGGAGAGTGAGGGAGGGGGAATGGGGAAATGGGGGAAGGAGGAGAGTGAGGGAGGGGGAATGGGGGAAGGAGGAGAGCGAGCGAGGGGGAATGGGGGAAGGAGAGTGAGGGAGGGGGAATGGGGAAAGGAGGAGAGCGATGGAGGGGGAATGGGGGAAGGAGGAGAGCGAGCGAGGGAGGGGGAATGGGGGAAGGAGGAGAGCGAGCGAGGGAGGGGGAATGGGGGAAGGAGAGTGATGGAGGGGAAATGGGGGAAGGAGGAGAGTGAGGGAGGGGGAATGGGGGAAGGAGGAGAGCGAGCGAGGGAGGAGGAATGGGGGAAGGAGGAGAGCGAGCGAGGGAGGGGGAATGGGGGAAGGAGAGTGAGGGTGGGGAAATGGGGGAAGGAGGAGAGCGAGGGAGGGGGAATGGGGGAAGGAGGAGAGCGAGCGAGGGAGGGGAAATGGGGGAAGGAGGAGAGTGAGCAAGGGAGGGGCAATGGGGGAAGGAGAGTGAGGGAGGGGGAATGGGGGAAGGAGGAGAGCGAGCGAGGGAGGGGGAATGGGGGAAGGAGGAGAGCGAGGGAGGGGGAATGGGGGAAGGAGGAGGAGAGCGAGCGAGGGAGGGGGAATGGGGGAAGGAGGAGAGCGAGGGAGGGATGGGGAATGGGGAAAGGAGGAGATCGAGCGAGGGAGGGGGAATGGGGGAAGGAGGAGAGCGAGCGAGGGAGGGGGAATGGGGGAAGGAGGAGAGCGAGGGAGGGGGAATGGGGGAAGGAGGAGGAGAGCGAGCGAGGGAGGGGGAATGGGGGAACGAGAGCGAGGGAGGGAGGGGGAATGGGGAAAGGAGGAGAGCGAGCGAGGGAGGGGGAATGGGGGAAGGAGGAGAGCGAGCGAGGGAGGGGGAATGGGGGAAGGAGGAGAGCGAGGGAGGGGGAATGGGGGAAGGATTAGAGCGAGCGAGCGAGGGAGGGGGAATGGGGGAAGGAGGAGAGCGAGGGAAGGGGAATGGGGGAAGGAGAGTGAGGGAGGGGGAATGGGGAAATGGGGGAAGGAGGAGAGCGAGGGAGGAGGAATGGGGGAAGGAGGAGAGCGAGGGAGGGGGAATGGGGGAAGGAGGAGAGCGAGCGAGTTAGGGGGAATGGGGGAAGGAGGAGAGCGAGCGAGGGAGGGGGAATGGGGGAAGGAGGAGAGCGAGCGAGGGAGGGTGAATGGGGGAAGGAGGAGAGCGAGCGAGGGAGGGGGAATGGGGGAAGGAGGAGAGCGAGCGAGGGAGGGGGAATGGGGGAAGGAGGAGAGCGAGCGAGGGAGGGGGAATGGGGGAAGGAGGAGAGCGAGCGAGGGAGGGGGAATGGGGGAAGGAGGAGAGCGTGCGAGGGAGGGGGAATGGGGGAATGGGGGAAGGAGGAGAGCGAGGGAGGGGGAATGGGGGAAGGAGAGCGAGGGAGGGGGAATGGGGAAATGGGGGAAGGAGGAGAGCGAGGGAGGGGGAATGGGGGAAGGAGGAGAGCGAGCGAGCGAGGGAGGGGGAATGGGGGAAGGAGGAGAGCGAGCGAGGGAGGGGGAATGGGGGAAGGAGAGTGAGGGAGGGGAAATGGGGGAAGGAGGAGAGCGAGGGAGGGGGGAATGGGGGAAGGAGGAGAGCGAGCGAGGGAGGGGGAATGGGGGAAGGAGGAGAGCGAGCGAGGGAGGGGGAATGGGGGAAGGAGAGTGAGGGTGGGGAAATGGGGGAAGGAGGAGAGCGAGGGAGGGGGAATGGGGGAAGGAGGAGAGCGAGCGAGGGAGGGGAAATGGGGGAAGGAGGAGAGCGAGCAAGGGAGGGGCAATGGGGGAAGGAGAGTGAGGGAGGGGGAATGTGGAAATGGGGGAAGGAGGAGAGCGAGGGAGGGGGAATGGGGGAAGGAGGAGAGCGAGTGAGGGAGCAGGAATGGGGGAAGGAGGAGAGCGAGTGAGGGGGAATGGGGGAAGGAGGAGGAGAGCGAGCGAGGGAGGGGGAATGGGGGGAAGGAGAGCGAGGGAGGGAGGGGGAATGGGGAAAGGAGGAGATCGAGCGAGGGAGGGGGAATGGGGGAAGGAGGAGAGCGAGCGAGGGAGGGGGAATGGGGGAAGGAGGAGAGCGAGCGAGGGAGGGGGAATGGGGGAAGGAGGAGAGCGAGCGAGGGAGGGGGAATGGGGGAAGGAGGAGAGCGAGCGAGGGAGGGGGAATGGGGGAAGGAGGAGAGCGAGCGAGGGAGGGGGAATGGGGGAAGGAGGAGAGCGAGCGAGGGAGGGGGAATGGGGGAAGGAGGAGAGCGAGCGAGGGAGGGGGAATGGGGGAAGGAGGAGAGCGAGCGAGGGAGGGGGAATGTGGGGGAAGGAGAGTGAGGGAGGGGGAATGGGGAATGGGGGAAGGAGGAGAGCGAGGGAGGGGGAATGGGGGAAGGAGGAGAGCGAGCGAGGGAGGGGGAATGGGGGAAGGAGGAGAGTGAGCGAGGGAAGGGGAAAGGGGGAAGTAGAGTGAGGGAGGGGGAATGGGGAAATGGGGGAAGGAGGAGAGCGAGCGAGGGACGGGGGAATGGGGGAAGGAGGAGAGCGAGCGAGGGAGGGGGAATGGGGGAATGGGGGAAGGAGGAGAGCGAGCGAGGGAGGGGGAATGGGGGAAGGAGGAGAGCGAGGGAGGGGGAATGGGGGAAGGAGAGTGAGGGAGGGGGAATGGGGGAAGGAGAGTGAGGGAGGGGGAATGGGGAAATGGGGGAAGGAGGAGAGCGAGGGAGGGGGAATGGGGGAAGGAGGAGAGCGAGCGAGGGAGGGGGAATGGGGGAAGGAGGAGAGCGAGCGAGGGAGGGGGAATGGGGGAAGGAGTGTGAGGGAGGGGAAATGGGGGAAGGAGGAGAGCGAGGGAGGGGGAATGGGGGAAGGAGGAGAGCGAGGGAGGGGGAATGGGGGAAGGAGGAGAGCGAGCGAGGGAGGAGGAATGGGGGAAGGAGGAGAGCGAGCGAGGGAGGGGGAATGGGGGAAGGAGAGTGAGGGTGGGGAAATGGGGTAAGGAGGAGAGCGAGGGAGGGGGAATGGGGGAAGGAGGAGAGCGAGCGAGGGAGGGGAAATGCGGGAAGGAGGAGAGCGAGCAAGGGAGGGGCAATGGGGGAAGGAGAGTGAGGGAGGGGGAATGGGGGAAGGAGGAGGAGAGCGAGCGAGGGAGGGGGAATGGGGGAAGGAGGAGAGCGAGGGAGGGAGGGGGAATGGGGAAAGGAGGAGATCGAGCGAGGGAGGGGGAATGGGGGAAGGAGGAGAGCGAGCGAGGGAGGGGGAATGGGGGAAGGAGGAGAGCGAGCGAGGGAGGGGGAATGGGGGGAAGGAGGAGAGCGAGCGAGGGAGGGGGAATGGGGGAAGGAGAGTGAGGGAGGGGGAATGGGGAAATGGGGGAAGGAGGAGAGCGAGGGAGGGGGGAATGGGGGAAGGAGGAGAGCGAGCGAGGGAGGGGGAATGGGGGAAGGAGGAGAGTGAGCGAGGGAAGGGGAAAGGGGGAAGTAGAGTGAGGGAGGGGGAATGGGGGATGGAGGAGAGCGAGCGAGGGAGGGGGAATGGGGGAAGGAGAGTGAGGGAGGGGGAATGGGGGAAGGAGGAGAGCGAGGGAGGGGGGAATGGGGGAAGGAGGAGAGCGAGCGAGGGAAGGGGAATGGGGGTAGGAGGAGAGCGAGGGAGGGGGAATGGGGAAGGAGGAGAGCGAGGGAGGGGGAATGGGGGAAGGAGGAGAGCGAGCGAGGGAGGGGGAATGGGGGAAGGAGGAGAGCGAGCGAGGGAGGGGGAATGGGGGAAGGAGGAGAGCGAGCGAGGGAGGGGGAATGGGGGAAGGAGGAGAGCGAGCGAGGGAGGGGGAATGGGGGATGGATGAGAGCGAGCGAGGGAGGGGGAATGGGGGAAGGAGGAGAGCGAGCGAGGGGAGGGGGAATGGGGGAAGGAGGAGAGCGAGCGAGGGAGGGGGAATGGGGGAAGGAGGAGAGCGAGCGAGGGAGGGGGAATGGGGGAAGGAGAGTGAGGGAGGGGGAATGGGGGAAGGAGGAGAGCGAGCGAGGGGGAATGGGGGAAGGAGAGTGAGGGAGGGGGAATGGGGGAAGGAGGAGAGCGAGGGAGGGGGGGACGGGGGAAGGAGGAGAGCGAGGGGAGGGGGGGACGGGGGAAGGGGGGGAGCGCGGGGGGAGAGCGGGAGGCGGGGGAAGGGGGGGAGCGCGGGAGGTGGAGCCGGGGAAGGGGGGGAGAGAGGGGGGAGCGCGGGGGGAGGGGAGCGCGGGAGGGGGAGCGGGGGAAGAGAGCGAGGGAGGGGCAATGGGGAAGGAGGAGAGCGAGGGAGAGGGAAGAGGGAAAGGAGGGGGAGGGGGAAGGAGGGAGCGGGGATGGAGGGGAGCGAGGGAGGAGGGAAGGAGGGGACCGAAGGAGGGGTCGGCGGGGAAGGGGTTGGAGGGGGAAGGGGTCGGCGGGGGGAGGAGGGGGGGACTGTGGAAGGACGGGGTAGGAGCGTGGAGCGATGGAGGATGAGGGTGGAGAGATGGGGGGGTGGAGAGATGGGGGAGGGGGAGGGTGGAGGGGAGGGGGAGGGTGGAGAGATGGGGGGAGGGGGAGGGTGGAGAGATGGGGGAGGGGGAGGGTGGAGAGATGGGGGAGGGGGAGGTTGGAGAGATGGGGGAGGGGGGAGGGTGGAGAGATGGGGGAGGAGGGGGGAGGTTGGAGAGTTGGGGGAGGAGGGGGGAGGTTGGAGAGATGGGGGAGGGGGGAGGAGGGGGGAGGGTGGAGAGATGGGGAGGAGGGGGGAGGGGGAGGGTGGAGAGATGGGGAGGAGGAAAGGGGGGAGGAGGAAAGGGGGGAGGAGGAGGAAGGGGAAGGGGTCGGCGGGGGAGGAGGGGGGGACTGTGGAAAGACGGGGTAGGAGGGTGGAGAGATGGGGGAGGAGGGGGGAGGTTGGAGAGATGGGGAGGAGGGGGGAGGGGGAGGGTGGAGAGATGGGGGAGGGGGAGGGTGGAGAGATGGGGGGAGGGGGAGGGTGGAGAGATGGGGGAGGGGGGAGGGTGGAGAGATGGGGGAGGGGGAGGGTGGAGAGATGGGGAGGAGGGGGGAGGGGGAGGGTGGAGAGATGGGGAGGAGGGGGGAGGAGGAGGGTGGAGAGATGGGGAGGAGGGGGGAGGAGGAGGGTGGAGAGATGGGGAGGAGGAGGGTGGAGAGATGGGGAGGAGGAGGGTGGAGAGATGGGGAGGAGGGGTGAGGAGGAGGGTGGAGAGATGGGGAGGAGGGGGGAGGAGGAGGGTGGAGAGATGGGGAGGAGGGGGGAGGAGGAGGGTGGAGAGATGGGGAGGGGGAGGAGGAGGAATGAGGGGGAGGAGGAGGGAGAGGAGGAGGAGGGGGGAGGAGGAGGAGGGGGAGGGTGGAGAGATGGGGGGAGGAGGAGGAGGGGGGAGGAGGAGGAGGGGGGAGGAGGAGGGGGGGGAGGAGGAGGAGGAGGGTGGAGAGATGGGGGGAGGAGGAGGAGGGGGGAGGAGGAGGAGGGTGGAGAGATGGGGAGGAGGAGGAGGAGGAGGAGGAGGGTGGA
Source organism: Chiloscyllium punctatum (assembly GCF_047496795.1). NCBI lineage: Eukaryota > Metazoa > Chordata > Chondrichthyes > Orectolobiformes > Hemiscylliidae > Chiloscyllium > Chiloscyllium punctatum. The sequence continues at coordinate 104,844,525 of NC_092742.1, read as the reverse complement.
GAGATGGGGAGGAGGAGGAGAGGGGGAGGTGGAGGAAGAGGGGGGGAGGGGGAGGAGGAGAGGGGGGGTGGGGAGGAGGAGTGGGGGTGGGGAGGAGAAGGGAGGAGGGGGAGGAGGAGAGGGGGTGGAGGAGGAGGAGGAGGGAGGAGGAGGAGGGTGGAGAGATGGGGGGAGGAGGAGGAGGGTGGAGAGATGGGGAGGAGGAGGAGGAGGAGGGGGGAGGCGGAGGAGGGTGGAGAGATGGGGGGAGGAGGAGGAGGGTGGAGAGATGGGGAGGAGGAGGAGGAGGAGGGTGGAGGAGGGGGGGACGCGGAGGAGGGGGAGGGGGAGGAGGAGGAGGAGGAGGGTGGAGGAGGGGGGGACGCGGAGGAGGGTGGAGAGATGGGGAGGAGGGGGAGGAGGAGGAGGAGGAGGGTGGAGGAGGGGGTTGGAGGAGGGGGGGAGGCGGAGGAGGAGGGGGGTGGAGGAGGGGGGGGAGGCGGAGGAGGGTGGAGAGATGGGGAGGAGGGGGGGAGGCGGAGGAGGGTGGAGAGATGGGGGGAGGAGGAGGAGGGTGGAGAGATGGGGAGGAGGAGGGTGGAGGAGGGGGGGACGCGGAGGAGGGTGGAGAGATGGGGAGGAGGAGGAGGAGGAGGGTGGAGGAGGGGGTTGGAGGAGGGGGGGAGGCGGAGGAGGGTGGAGAGATGGGGAGGAGGAGGAGGAGGGTGGAGGAGGGGGGGGAGGCGGAGGAGGGGGAGGGGGAGGAGGAGGAGGACAGGGGAGGAGGAGGACGGGGGAGGAGGAGGAGGAGGGTGGAGAGATGGGGAGGAGGAGGAGGGGGGGAGGCGGAGGAGGAGGGGGTGGAGGAGGGGGGGAGGCGGAGGAGGGTGGAGAGATGGGGAGGAGGAGGGTGGAGGAGGGGGGGAGGCGGAGGAGGGGAGGGGGAGGGAGGAGGAGGACGGGGGGAGGAGGAGGACGGGGGAGGACGGGGGAGGAGGGTGGAGAGATGGGGAGGAGGAGGAGGAGGGGGGTGGAGGAGGGGGGGAGGCGGAGGAGGAGGGGGGTGGAGGAGGGGGGGAGGCGGAGGAGGAGGGGGGTGGAGGAGGGGGGGAGGCGGAGGAGGAGGGGGGGTGGAGGAGGGGGGAGGCGGAGGAGGGTGGAGAGATGGGGAGGAGGAGGAGGAGGAGGGTGGAGGGGGGGGGAGGCGGAGGAGGGGGAGGGGGGAGGAGGAGGAGGGGGGAGGAGGAGGGGGGGGAGGAGGAGGACGGGGGAGGGGGGGGAGGAGGAGGAGGACGGGGAGGAGGAGGACGGGGGAGGAGGAGGAGGAGGGTGGAGAGATGGGGAGGAGGAGGAGGAGGGGGGTGGAGGAGGGGGGGAGGCGGAGGAGGGTGGAGAGATGGGGAGGAGGAGGAGGAGGGGGGTGGAGGAGGGGGGGAGGAGGAGGGCGGTGGAGAGATGGGGAGGAGGAGGAGGAGGGGGGTGGAGGAGGGGGGGAGGAGGAGGGCGGTGGAGGAGGGGGGGGAGGCGGAGGAGGGTGGAGAGATGGGGGGAGGAGGAGGAGGGTGGAGAGATGGGGAGGAGGAGGGGGAGGGGAGGAGGAGGGGGAGGGGGGGAGGAGGAGGGTGGAGAGATGGGGTGGGGGAGGGGGGGAGGAGGAGGAGGGGGAGGGGGGGAGGAGGAGGGGAGGGGGAGGAGGTGGAGGGGAGGAGGTGGAGGGAGAGGGAGGGGAGGGGGAGGAGGTGGAGGGGAGGAGGTGGAGGGAGAGGGAGGGGGAGGAGGAGGAGGGAGAGGGAGGGGGAGGAGGGAGAGGGAGGGGGAGGGGGAGGTGGAGAAGGGAGGGGGAGGAGGGAGGAGGAGGAGGAGAGGGGGGAGGAGGAGAGGGGGTGGAGAGGAGGAGAGGGGGTGGAGGAGGGAGGGGGAGGAGGGGTGGGAGGGGGAGGGGGTAGGAGTAGAGGGGGAGGAGGAGGGGTAGGAGGAGGAGGGGGTAGGAGGTGGAGGAGGGGGAGGTGGAGGAGGAGGGGAGGAGGAGGAAGGGGGAGGAGGGGGGGAGGGGAGGGAGGGAGGGGGAGGAGGGAGGGGGAGGAGGAGGGGGAGGTGGGAGGAGGAGGGGGAGAGGGGAGGAAGAGGAGTGGGGGAGGGGAGGAGGAAGAGGGGAGAGGGAGGGGAGGAGGAGCGAGGAGGAAGGGGGAGAGAGGGAAGTGGAGGAGGGGGGAGTGGGAAGGGGGAGAGAGGGAAGTGGAGGAGGGGGGAGAGGGAAGGGGAGAGGAGGGGGAAGGGTGAAAGGGGGGAGAGGGAGGGGGAGGAGGGGGGAGAGGGAAGGGAAGGGGGAGAGAGGGAAGTGGAGGAGGGGGGAGAGGGAAGGGGGAGAGAGGGAAGTGGAGGAGGGGGGAGAGGGAAGGGGGGAGGAGGGGGGAGAGGGAAGGGGAGAGGAGGGGTGAAGGGGGGAGGGGGGAGAGGTAGGGGAGAGGAGGGGGAAGAAGGGGAAGGGGGGAGGAGAGGGAAGGGGAGAGGAGGGGGGAAGAAGGGGAAGGGGGGAGGAGGGGGGAAGAAGGGGAAGGGGGGAGGAGAGGGAAGGGGAGAGGAGGGGGGAAGAAGGGGAAGGGGGGAGGAGAGGGAAGGGGAGAGGAGGGGGGAAGAAGGGGAAGGGGGGAGGAGCGGGAAGGGAGGGAGGGGGAAGGAGGGAGGAGGGGGAAGGGGGGAGGAGGGGGAATGGGGGCAGGAGGAGGGGGAAGGGGGGGAGGAGGAGGGGGGGAAGGGGTGAGGAGGAGGGGGAAGAGGAGGGTGGAGGATGAAGGGGGGAGGAGAAGGGTGGAGGGGGAAGGGGGGGAGGAGGGGGAAGGGAGGAGGAGGGGGAGGGGGAAGGGGGGGAGGAGTGGGAAGGGGGGAGGAGGAGAGGGGGGAGGGGGAAGGGGGGAGGAGGGGGAGGGGGAAGGGGGGGAGGAGGAGGAGGGTGGGAGAAGGGGGAGGAGAGGGGAGGGAGAAGGGGGGAGGAGGGGGGTAAGGGGGGAGGATGGGGTAAGGGGGGAGGGGGGGAGAGAGGGGAGGGGAAGGGAGGGGGAGGTGGGGAAGAGGGAGGGGAGGGAAGGGGAGGTGAGGAAGGGGTAAGGAGGAGAAGAAGAAGGGGAGGAGGGGAAGAAGAAGGGGAGGAGGGAGGGGGAGGGAGAGACGTTGGGAGAGATGGGGGGGAGGAGGAGGAGAATGAGGGGAGGAGGAGAAGGAGGACGAAGGACAAGGAGGAGGGGGGGAAGGGGAGGAGGAGGAGAAAGGGGAGAGGAGAATATGGGAGGGGAGAACGTTGGAGGGGGTCGACAGGGGAGGTGGGGGAGAAATGGGGAGGGGGATGCCAGAGGAGGAGGAGGAGGAGGAAGGGTGGAGGAGGAGGGGTGAAGGGGGAGCGGGATGGAGGAGGAGGGGTGTGAAGGAGGAGGAAGGGTGGAGGAGTGGAGGGGGAGGAGGAGGGGTGGGGGGGAGGAGGAGGAGGATGGGGGAAGGAGGAGGAGTGGAGGAGGGGAGGAGGAGGAGTGGAGGAGGGGAGGAGGACGGGTGAAGGAGGGGGGGAGGAGGAGGAGGAGAAAGGGGAGAGGAGAATGTGGGAGGGGAGAACGTCGGAGGGGGTCGCCAGGGGAGGCGGGGGAGAAATGGGGAGCGGGAGAAATGGGGAGGGGGACGCCAGAGGAGGAGGAGGAGAAAGGGGGAAGGGGGAAGGGGGCGCCAGGGGATGGGAAGGAAGGGGAAAGGGGTCGCCTGGGGATGAAGAGGATGGAGCGGATGGGGGGTGGGGGGAGAAAGGGGGAAGGGTTCGCCGGGAGGGGGGTGGAGAAAGGGAGAAGGGTTCGCCGGGAGGGGGGTGGAGAAAGGGGGAAGGGTTCGCCGGGAGGGGGGTGGAGAAAGGGGGAAGGGTTCGCCGGGAGGGGGGTGGAGAAAGGGGGAAGGGTTCGCCGGGAGGGGGGTGGAGAAAGGGGAAGGGTTCGCCGGGAGGGGGGTGGAGAAAGGGGGAAGGGTTCGCCGGGAGGGGGGTGGAGAAAGGGGGAAGGGATCGCCGGGAGGGGGGTGGAGAAAGGGGGAAGGGATCGCCGGGAGGGAGGTGGAGAAAGGGGGAAGGGATCGCCGGAGGTGGGGAAGAGAAAGGGGGAAGGGATTGCCGGAGGGGGGGAGGAGAAAGGGGGAAGGGATCGCTGGGGGAGGTGGGCGAAAGGGGAAGGGATCGCTGGGCGTGGGTGGGTGGGGACAAAGGGGGAAGGGATCACCGGTGGGGGGGGGGGGTGGGGAGGTGAAAGGGGGAAGGGATCGCCTGGGGGGGGGGGAAAGGGTGAAGAGGAAGGAGAAAGGGGGAAGGGATCACTGGTGGGGGGGGGGGCGCGGGGAATGGGGGAAAGAATCGTTGTGGGGGGAGGAAAGGGGGAAGAGATTGCCGGGAGGGGGAAAGGATCATCGCAGGGGGGAACGAAAGGGGGAAGGGATCGCTGGGGGGGAAGAAAGGGGGAAGGGATCGCTGAGGGGCTGGGTGGGGAAGAAAGGGAGAAGGGATCGCTGGGGGGAAGGGGGAAGGGATCGCTAGGGGGGAAGAAAGGGGGAAGAGATCGCTAGGGGCAAAGAAAGGGGGAAGGGATCGCTGGGGGGGAGGGGGGTGGAGAAAGGGGGAAGGGATCGCTGGGGGGGAGGGGGGTGGAGAAAGGGGGAAGGGATCGCCGGGGGAGGGGGGGGGCAAGAGGGAAGGGATTGCCGAGGGGGGGCGAAAGGGGGTAGGGTTCGCTGGGTGGGGGAAGAAAGGGGGCGGGGGATAAAGGGGGAAGGGATCACCGGGGGAAGGGAGGGGGTTGGGGAGAAAGGGGGAAGGGATGGCTGGTGGAAGAGAGGGGGAGAAAGTGGGAAGGGATTGTTGGGGGGGGGGCGGGGCAAGAAAGGGGGAAGGGCTTGCCGTGGGGGAGGAGAAAGGGGGAAGGGATCGCCAGCGGGATGGGGGGGGGGAGGAGAAAGGGGGAAGGGATCACTGGGGGTATTGGGGGGGGAAGAGAAGGCAGAAGGGATCACCAGGGGGTTGGGGGAAGGGTTCACTGGGGGGAAGAGAGGGTGAGAAAGAGGAAAGGTCACTGCAGGAGAGGAAGGGGGAAGGAGTCGCCGGAGATGGAGGAGGGGGAGAAAAAGGCAAGGGGTCAGGGCAGGAGGTGAAAGAGGCAAGGGGTCGTGACAGGAGGGGGGAAGGGATCGGGGAGCAGGAGGGGGGGAAGTGATCGGGGGCAAGAGAAGCATGGGGTTGGGAGGGAAAGGGGAAGTGGTCAGGGCAGGAAGTGTAATGAAGGGGGAATAGGAGGAGAAAAGGGTATGAGGGAGGAGGAAGTGAGGGGTAACAAAGGACAAAGAAGGAAGAGGTCAGAAGAAGGGCAACGAAGGAGGTTGGTTCTTGGGAGGTCGGCAAGGAGAAAAAAAAGAGGGAGGGGATCTGAGGGGGAACAAGAGAAAGAGGGAGGGCATTGGGAGGGGGGAATGGAAGAGAATGTAGCAGGTTTTGGGAGGGGGTGAAACAGGAGAGAAAGTGGGAGGAGGTTGGGGCTGGGAGACATCTGGGAAAATTAGCAGGTCAAGCAGCATCTGAGGAGCAGGAGAATTGATGTTTCGGGCAAGAACCCTCCATCGGGTGTCGAGAGGGAGAGGCAGAGGGAAAGAGGAAGGAGTGGAGAGAGAGGGTGGTGGTTAGTGAAAGAAAGGGAGGATTGTTAGGGGGAGAGGGAGGGTAGGACAGAGACAGAAATGGGTAGGGACAAAATATGGGGGAGGGCAGGAAAGGCAAAGTTACAGTGATCATTCGGGATTTCGATATGCAGCTGGACTGGGAAAATCAGGTTGGTGGTGGATTGCAAGCAAAGGAATTTGTGGAATGTCTATGAGATGGCTTTTTGGAGCAGCTTGTGGTGGAGCCCACTAGGGAACTGGCAATACTGGATTTAGTGTTGTACAATAAGGCAGACCTGATAAGGGAGCTGAAGGTGAAGGACCCCTTAGGAGACAATGATCGTGATATGATTGAATTTGCTCTGCAATCTGAGAGGGAGAACACATAGAATCAGAGGTAATGGTATTACAGCTGAATAAAGGAAACCACAGAGGCATGAGGGAGGAGCTGGGTAGAATTGACTGGGAGAGGAGCCTAGCAAGAACAACAGAGGAACAGCAATGGCAGGAGTGTCTGGTTAATTCAGGAAACACAGGTAAAGATTCATCCTGAGCGGGAAAAAAAGCATGGTACAGGCAACCACGGCTGACAAGGGAAGTAGGGGATAGTATAAAAGCAAAAGAGGAAGAATATAATGTGAAGGGCAGTGGGAAACCAGGAGATTGGGAAGCTTACAAAGATCAACAGAGGGCGACAAAAAAAAATAAGGAGGGAGAAAATTAAAGATGAAGGCAAGCTAGCCAGTAATATAAAGGAAGACTGTAAGAGTTTCTTTAGATATAAAAAGGGCAAAAGAAAGGCAAAGTGGACAGTGGACCTCTGGACTATGACGCTGATCCGATAGTATTGGGGAACAAGGAAATGGCCGAGGAACTGAATAATTATTTTACATCAGTCTTCACGCTGGAAGACAAATGCAGTGATGGCATTTATTTTGAGAGGACTTGAATTTAAAAGCAGGGATGTACTTCTGAGGCTCTATAAGGCTCTGGTCAGATCACATTTGCAGTATTGTGCACAGGTTTGAGTCTAACATCTCTGGATGGATGGACCGGCCCTGGACCGTGTTCAGACGAGGTTCACGACAGTGGTCCCAGGAATGAAAAGCTTGATGTGAGGAACAAGTGAGGACTGTGGGGCTGTACTTGGAGTTTCGAAGGATGAAGGGGGAGTCTAACTTAAACATATAGAATACTGAATGGCCTGGAATTGTTTGGCACAAAAGGCTGTGGAGGCAAGGTCTTTGAGTATTTTAAGACTGAGATAGATAGGTTCTTCAATATCAAAGGGATCAAGGGTTATGGGGAGAATGGGGTTTGAGAAACTGATCAGCCATGACGGAATGGCAGAGCAGACTCAATAGGCCTTATGTCTTATAGGAAGGGGACAGAGTGAGGAAGGGAGGGGGCAGGGAGTAGAGAGTTAGTGGGGACAGACAGAGTCAGGGAGGAACAGGTTGAGTTGCTTAAATAGCCCTCAATATGATCAACAGCACCTGATGACCACCTTTGTCATCTGCAAATTTACTAACCCACCCCTCAACCTCCTCATCCAAGTCATTTATAAAAACTACAAAGAGCAGAGGCCCAAGAACAGAGCCCTGCGGGACACCACTCTCTGCCTTCTGTCAGGCAATCAAATCTGAATCCAGATAGCCAAATCTCCCCGTATCCCATACTTCCTGACTTTATGAATGAGCCTACCATGGGGAACCTTATCAAATGCCTCGCTGAAGTCCATGTACACCACATCCACTGCTCAACCTTGGTCGACTTGTCTTGTCTTGTCACCTTCTCAAAGAATTCAGTAAGATTTGTGAGGCATGACCTGCCCCTCACAAAGCCATGCTGACTACCGTTAATCACGCTACGCTTTTCCAAATAGTCATAAATCCTATCCCTCAGAATCCTTTCCAAAACCTTGCTGACCACAGACGTAAGACTGACTGGTCTGCAACTGCCAGGGGATTCCCCATTCCCCATTCCCCATTCCCCATTCCCCATTCCCCTTCTTGAAGAGAGGAACAACATTTGCCTCCTTCCTATCCTCCAGTACTACTCTTGTGGAGAGTGAGGAAGCAACCTCCTTTCTCACTTCCCGGAGCAGCCTAGGATAAATCTGGTTTAGCCCTGGGGACTTATCAATCTTAATGTTTGCCAAAATTACCACCACATCAACCTCATCAATCTTGGTCTGTTTAAGCCCATATCCCAGCTCCTCAAAGTTCTCATTCACAACAACGTCCCTTTCCTTACTGAAAACCGAAGCAAAAAACTCATTTAGGGCTTCCCCTATCTACTCAGACTCCATGCACAAGTTCCCTCTGCTATCCCTGACTGGCCCTACCTTGTCCCTGATCATTCTTTTATTCCTCACGTATGAGTAAAATGCCTTTGGGTTCTCCCTAATCCTCTTGTTAAGCCTTTTTCGTGCCCCCTCCTGGCTCTCCTCAGTCCATTTCTGAGCTCCTTTCTAACAAACCTGTAATCCTCTAAAGCTGTGCTAAATCCATACTTTCTCCGCCTTACATAAGCTGCCTTCTTCCTTTTGACGAGAAGCTCCTCTGTTCTCATCATCCAATGCTCCTTAATCTTTCCCCTTCTTGCCTGTCTCAGAGGAACAAATTCATGCATCACTCGCAACAACTGCTCCTTAAACAGTCTCCCCATGTCTGTTGTGCCCTTTCTGTGGAACAATTGCTCCCAATCTGCACTTTCCAAATTCTGTCTGATAGCATCATAATTTCCCTTTCCCCAATTAAATAATCTTCCCTTGGTGACTGCTCCTTTCCCTCTCCAAGGCTGTGGTAAATGTGAGGCAGTTGTGGTCACTATCACCAAAGTGTTCTCCCACCGTGAGAGCTGACACCTGTCCTGGCTCATGCTGAGCACCAAATCCAAAATGGCCTCTCCCCTCGTCGGCCTGTCGACATACTGAGTAAGGAAACCCTCCTGAACACACCTGACAAAAACGGCTCCATCCAAACCACCAAAAACGGCTCCATTAACCACGAAGGTGTTAATATTGGGAAAGTTGAAATCACCCAGAGCAACAACCCTGCTATTTATGCATTTTTCCAAAATCTGCCGACCTATGAGTTCTTCGATCTCCCTACTGCTATTAGGGGGTCTGTAGAAAACCCCCAATGAGGTGGCCGCTCCCTTGTTGTTCCTAACTTTCACCCATACTGACTCAGTAGACAAACCTTCCTCAACAACCTTTGTTTCTGTAGCTGTGATGCACTGTCTAATTAGCAATGCTACACCCACTCCTCTTTTTGCACTCTCCCTGTTCTTTTTAAATGTTCTAAATCCTGGAACATCAAGCAACCATTCCTGCCCCAGTGAAACCCACATCTCTATTATGGCCACAACATCATAGTCCCAAGTACTGATCCATGTTCTAAGATTGTCATTCTTATTTCTGACACAGTTTAACCGATCCCTTTCTTTCATCACATGAAAAACCTTCCCGAAAGATTCACTACATCCTGTCACTGTCCCATCTACAACTGTCCCCCTTCTCAGATATGTGGCTCTGATTCCCACCCCCTTGCCAAACTAGTTTAAACCCTCCCGAACCACATGAACAAATCTCCCGCCCAGGACATTTGTGCCCCTCCAATTCAGGTGTAACCTGTCCTTCATGTACAGGACCCACCTTCTCCAGAAGGTATCCCAATGGTCGAAGGTATCTCCTGCACCAGCCTTGCAGCCACATGTTAAGCTGCACTTGCTGACTGTTCCTCACCTCACTGTCCCGTGGCACCGGTAGCACTTTACTTGTCCTGCTCTTCAGCTTCCAACCGAACTCTCTGTAGTCACTTTTCAGATCATCAGTTCCTTTCCTGGCTATCTCATTGGTGCCAATATATACCACGATTTCTGGCTGCTCACCCTCTCCCTTCAGAATTTTGTAAACCCGATTGGTGACATCCCGGACCTTGGCACCAGGGAGGCAACATACCTTCCAGGAGTCCCTTTCCTGACCACAAAATCACCTATCAATCCGTCTAACGATCGAGTCCCCTACCACTAGCGCTTTTCTATTTTCCCCCCTTCCCCCCTTCCCCCCTTCCCTTCTGAGCCTCAGTGCCAGAGACCTGACAACTATGGCTTCCCCCTGGTAGGGCGTCCCCACCAGCAGTATCCAAAATGGTATACTCAATGCTGAGAGTAACAGCCACAAGGGATCCCTGCTGAGACCATCAGTTCCCTTTCCTCCCCCTGACTGTAACCCAGCTGTCCTTATCCTATGTCTGAGGAGTGACCACCTCCCTGTACATCCTCTCAATTTCTCCCTCAGCCTCCCGGATCATCCAGCTCCAGTTCCCTAACTCGGCGGGGTGGTGGGGGGGGGGGGGGGGGGTTCGAGGAGGTGGGGTTGGGTGCACTTCCCGCTGATGTGGTTGGCAGAGACGTGTAGTGTCTTTCACCTGCCACATTCTGCAGGAGAAACATGCAACTGCCCAATCAGCTGTGCCCTGCTAATCTGAAAGCCCACAAGGGACTAAATAAGGAAGAAAAGGAAAAGAAAATGAGAAAACCTGAAAACGTACTGAGTTTTCAGACTCTTAGTAAGGTTAGAGGAGGTGGGTGGGAGTGAGGCCCTATGACGTAGGGTCTTTGGTTTAGATAATAGATAATCGGTGCAGGAGTAGGCCATTCTGCCCTTTGAGCCAGCACCACCATTCATTATAATCATGGCTGATCATCCTCACTCAGTATCCTGTTCCTGCCTTATCTCCATAACCCTTGATTCCACTATCCTGAAGAGCTCTATCCAACTCTTTCTTGAAAGTATCCAGAGACTGGGCCATCACTGCCCTCTGGGGCAGAGCATTCCATACACCCACCAATCTCTGGGTGAAGACGTTTCTCCTCAACTCTGTTCTAGATCTCACCCAACTAAAAACCTCTCTGCAGCCCTCGCTTCTCTCCGCCCTCTCTCCTTTGCCACTCTGTTCAAAATGGAGGCCCAACTCTCGAGGTAAGTTCCCATTTAAGTCAGAAAAACTGACTTACCCGGCAGCCCACGTTTCTCTCCACCTTCTCTCCTCACTGCTCTGTTCAAAATAGAGACAATGAGCAGGAGAGAAATAGTGAAGGAAGGGTGAGAGAGTGTGTATGTGAGGGGTGGGGAGGAGTGAGAAATGGGGAGGAAAAGATGGAAGAATTAAGGGCGGGTGTAGGTAATTCAGCCCGTGAGAGTAAGAGTGGGTAGTTCAGCCCTTCAAGCCTGCTCCGCTATTTAACATGACCATGCCCTTCACATTCAAAGGTATCTCAATTGCTTAATCTCCCACCAACAACATCCAGGCAGCTTACCGTTGACCAGAATCTGAACTGGACTAGCTGTATCAATATTGTGTCAAGTCAGAGGTTAGGAATTCTACAGGGAATATTTTGCCACCTTACTCTCCAAAGCCTTTCCACCATTCACAGGCACAAGTCTGGAGTGTGTTGAAATACTCTCCAACTTGCCTGGATGAGTGCAGTCCAAGAGTACTCAAGGGGTTCGATACTACCCAGGACAAAACCTGCTTTCACCTCCACTTTTCTGCTCCAAACAGCCCTTTATCCTACTTTTCATCAGAAACATATCTATTTCTTTAGAGTCATGTAGCATGGAAACAGACCCTTCTGTCCAACTCGCCATCCAGTCATTCCAATCTGACCTCGTTCCATTTGCCAGTATTTGGCTCATATCCCTCTTAGCTGAAAATGTGTTGCTGGAAAAGCGCAGCAGGTCAGGCAGCATCCAAGGAGCAGGAGAATCGACGTTTCGGAATCCTGAAGAAGGGCTTATGCCCGAAACGTCGATTCTCCTGCTCCTTGGATGCTGTCTGACCTGCTGCGCTTTTCCAGCAACACATTTTCAGCTCTGATCTCCAGTATCTGCAGTCCTCACTTTCTCCTCATATCCCTCTTAACCCATCTGGATGCCTTTTAAATGTTATAACTGTGCCTGCCTCCACCATTTCCCCTGGTAACTTGTTCCAGATACATACCACCATCTGCGTGAAACAGTTCCCCCTCAGGTCCTTTTAAATCTTTCCCATCTTAGCTTAAAACTGCACCCTCTAGTTTTAGACTCCTTACCCCAGGAAAAAAGACCTTGCATTTTGAATCTGTTGATTGATTCTGCCTCTGGGGCAGTGAGTTCCATAGATTCCCAACCCTCTGAGAGGAGTTTCTCCTCATCTCAGTTTTGAATGTACCTCCTCTCATTCTGTATCGATGACCTTTTGCTTGAGAATGTCCACCTTATCAATCCCCATTAATATTTTATATACCTCAGTCAGATCCCCACCCCTCATTCTTCTGAACTCCAGCCCAACCTATTCAATCGCTCCTCATATGACAGTCCTTTCATTCCTGGAATCAACCTGGTGAATCTCCCCTGAACTGCCTCCAGTGCCACCACATCCTTCCTCAGGTAAGGAAACCAAAACTGGACACAGTACTTCAGGTATGGTCTCACAAACACCAGGTACAATTGTAACAACACTCCTTTACTTTAATAACCCAGTTCTTTTGCAATAACTGCCAAGATTGCATTTGCGTTTCTGAGTATATGCTGCACCTGTCTTCCCACTTTCTGCAATTCATGCACAAATACACTCAGATTCCCATGCACTGATGCACTTTGAATCTTCTTCCAATTTAAATAATAATTTGGCCTTTTATTTGTCCAGCCACAATGGGTGACCTTGCACATATCCACATTAAAATCCACCTGCCAGTTTCTGGCCCATTCTCCTCACCTATCAATATCTATCTAAATTCTTTATCTACTCACCCTCTTTCCTACTTATTTTACTCTCAGGTGTGAAATTTGCAATTTTAGCTCTGTCCCTGGTGCAGATCATTTATGTAGACTGTTAAAAGTTGAAGTCTGAGAAGTGAACCTTGCGGCACCCATTAATTACGGTTCACCATCCAGAGAAAGACCCATTAATCCCAATGCTCTGCTTTCTGTCAGCCAATCATCTATCAACTGGACCTTATAGAATGAGTTCCCTGATTGAGACTGTTAATCTGGTCCAATCAGGGAGGCAAAAGTGAGGACTGCAGATGCTGGAAATCAGAGTCTAGATTAGAGTGGTGCTGGAAAAGCACGGCAGGTCAGGCAGCATCCGAGGAGCAGGAAAATTGACATTTCAGACAAAAGCCCTTTATCAGTATATTTTTATGGCAGAGGATATAGGGCTTTTGCCCGAAACGTCGATTTTCCTGCTCCTCAAATGCTGCCTGACCTGCTGTGCTTTTCCAACATCACTCTAATCTAGTCTTCTCTAGCTGACAAATATAAAAATGGTCCCTCTGGACGGAGAGACCTGGGTTGAAGTCTGACTGGCTTCAGAGGTGTGCAATAACATCTCTGAACAGAGTTGTTTAGAAAAATAGGTTACATGAGAAAAGAATGCGAGTGTCAGACAATCTGTTCATGCTAAGGGAGCTGGATCAGTGTCAAGGAATCTCCATGTGAAAATAAAGGGTGACCTTGTGTTGGGATGTCGGCCTCTGTGGAGTTATTCCAGTGGCAAAGACAGAAAAGCGTGCTTCTGAAGAAATTCACTTGCAACAGTTATCTTTGAGCTGGAGTCAACATTTCTGGCATCAGGCTGTTATTTGGGAAACTTGACTTATTTGATCATATCATCGAAAACTGGGCCCAGTATTCGGAAAGAATGTGTTGATGAAAAGCAACGAGTAATTCTGAAAGGTTTTTTGTTTACTAGGAGCCTAACGTTTCCCAGTGAGTTTTGAGAAGATTTGTAGCTCAGTTTGAGGTTCTGGATGTAGGTTTGCTCACTGAGCTGGGAGGTTCATTTCCAGACGTTTCGTCACCCTACTAGGTAACATCTTCAGTGGGCCTCAGGCAAAGCAGTGTACTGGATTCCTGCTTTCTATTTATATGTTTGGGTTTCTTTGGGTTGGTGATGTCATTTCCTGTGGTGATGTAATTTCCTGTTCTTTTTCTCAGGCGGTGGTAGATGAGGTCTAACTTGACGTGTTTGTTGATAGAGTTCCGGTTGGAATGTCATGCTTCTAGGAATTCTCGTACATGTCTCTGTTTGGCTTGTCCTAGGATGGATGTGTTGCCCCAGTCTAAGTGGTGTCCTTCCTTAACTGTATATTAGCGAGAGGGGGGGTCATGTTGTTTCCCTAATATTTCCCTGCGGGAACAGATACTTAAACCTTTCAAAAGTTGATGGATTTAGTTCAGGAATATTGTAACCCCAAGCTCTCTCTAAGTCTGAGATGCTGATTTTACTCAGCAATTCGAGAACTAGGGAATCCATTTTGGGATTCTTGACTAGGTTAAGACAACTGGCAAAGGAATATGACTTTGGTTTAATCTTTAATGAGATGCTAAGAGACTGGATGTGAGATTAATGATGTCACAGAGCAAAACAGCCAACCAGGTGAAGCCCAACTGGACATCAAACAGGTATGGCAGTTGGCTTTATAATTGGAAAATGGCTACCTGAGTGAAGTCCTAATTAAATATCCGGAGTTTTTCAGGAAGATCTTGACACTATTAAAGGAGTCAAGGCCACCTTGCATTTGACCAGGAAGCAATTCTTTGATTCTGCCAGGCCTGCCCAGTGCTATTAGCACAGTGGCTCAGTGGTTAGCACTGCTGTCTCACAGCGCCAGGACCCAGGTTCAATTCCAGCCTTGGGCAACCGTCTGTGTGGAGTTTGCACATTTTCCCCGTGTCTGTGTGGGTTTCCTCCGGGTGCTCCGGTTTCCTCCACAATCCAAAGATGTGCAGGTCGGATGAATTGGCCATGCTAAATTGCCCGTAATGTTAGGTGCATTAGTAGGGAGTAGGGGAATGGGTCTGGGTGGGTTACTCTTTGGCGGGTCAGTGTGAACTGGGGCTGAAGGGCCTGCTTCCGCACCGTAGGGAATCTAATCTAATCTACGTGCAAAAGTAGGAGCAGAAATCAGAAGGCTGAAAAGCAAAGGAATCACCAAAGCAGTCAAGTTTGCAGAATGGGCAGCAATGGTCGTACTGTTTGTGAAGAGCAGCAAGTTGGCTCTCCTCTGTGGGGATTTTAAACAAATGGTAAACTGCTTTTCACAGTTGGATAAATACCCAATCCCTCACACACAGGATTTAAGCACAAAGCTGGCAGGGGGCTGTCATTCACAAAGCTGGATATGAGCCAAGCATACTTGCAATTGCGATGAAGTGAGGATTCCCATAACTATGATACAATGAATGCCTACAAAGATTTTTATCAATATCTGAGACTGCCATTTGGGGTTTCATCAGCATGTGCAATTTTTCAGTGGATGATTTTACAAGGTTTACCCCCAGGCCACCATTTATCTAGATCACATGCTAATAACAGGGAACACCAATAAGAAGGACTTACAGAACTTGGACCTCGCCCCTAAACATTTCTCCAAGGCAGGAATACACCTTAGAAGGGGAAAATGTGTGTGCCAGACACCCCAAGTCACCTACTTGGGCTACAGAGTTGGAAGATAAAGTGAGGGTGATCAAAGGTGCCCCAACTCCCACATCTGTATCTGAGTTGAGGTCTTTGGACTGGTGAGTTATTATGGAAAGTTCATACATCACCTGGCCTCCATCCTGGCACCAATGCATCAACTCTCAAAAGAATCAGCCAAACTATAGCTTTCAGGGAAGCGAAGAAAAAGCTGTCGTCCTCTAAGGTGTTTGCACACCATGATCTCAAGCGAGGTCTGGTATTAACATGTGATGCCTCTCCTTAAGGCCTTTGGATAGGATCAGCTCATAGGAGACCGAATGGAGAGGAACACCTAATAGTGTATGCTAATGCAGAGTGTAAATATGCCCTGATAGAGGAGGATGGTTTGGCGGTCATATTTGCAGTCAGGATGTTCCATCAATATCTTTACAGAAGTAAGTCTGTAATAATAATGGATGACAAACCCCTGCTAGGTCTATTTAAAGAGGTCGAGGCAATGCTGCATAGCTTCAGACTGAATTCAGCAGTAGGTTCTAATTCTCAGTGTGTGTTATTACAAGTTGGAATACTGTCTGAGAAGCCAAGTGATTAATTGAGCTTCCTCCTTGCAGATATTCTGGGTTTGGAAGATTTTCAAGGTTTTCAATTTTCTGGACACACTTCCAGTCACAGCTGACAATATCAGATTTTGGATGCAGAAAGATCTGGTCCTGGCAAAACTGAGACATCTTGTAGTGATGAAGAAAACCAAACGCCAGATTTGAAACATTTTTGGATCCAGAGAAACCAGAGCAACATATTATTATGGAGAGCAAGAGCGATTATCTCGAGCAAAGATCACCACCAGATATTGGCTGAACTCCGCAAGGATCATCCAGGGGGTTTTCCGAAATGGAGATGTGGCGAGAAGTTATGTCTGTTGGCTAGAATTGGTTGCATACATAGCTGTATTGGTAGGGCAGTGCCCAAAGTGCCAACAAAGACAAACATTACTGCAGCTCTCCCACATTTGTGTGAAACTATAGACTCAGCTACAGGTTGACTAAGCAAGTCCTTTCGTGGGTTCAATGTTGTTAGTCATTGTGAACACCCACTCAAAGTGGCTGAGGTGTAGAGTTCATTCATCAAACACAGGGTTGATGCTAGAAAAATTGAGAGCAACTTTTGAAATACGTGGAATCCCAGAAGTGTTGGTCACAGAAAACAGACCATTGTTTGCCAGCAGGGAATTTGAGTTTTTCCCAAAGTTGAATGGTATTCAACATATAAAGACAGCTCCATACATTCATCATCCAATGGTCTGATAGAAAGAGCAGTGCAAACTTTGAATACAGGCTTAAAGAAACAGCCTACAGCTTCACTCTACACCAAACTCACCAGGTTCTTAATTATAGGACTGCCCCTCGTGCAACTATAAGTATGGCCTCAGCAGAATTTCTAATGGACACGATTTCTCATCAAGTTAAATCTGATCTTCCCGGACCTGGGGGGGTTGAGGTGTGAAATGGCATCAGAAACACCAGAACTGAACACAGTATTCCAAGTGTGGTCCAATTGGGGTTCTATAGAGCTGCAGCATAACCTCGTGGCTCTTAAACTATAGGAAGAGGCTGAATAGGTGGTAGCTATTTTCCCTGGAGTGTTGGAAGCTGAGGGGCAACCTTACAGAGGTTTATAAAATCATGAGCAGCATGGATAGGATAAATAGACAAGGTCTTTTCCCTGTGGTGGGGGAGTCCAGAATGAGAGGGCATTGGTTTAAGGTGAGAGGGAAAAGATTTAAATGGCACCTAAGGGGTAACCTTTTCATGCAGACAGTGGCACTAATATGGAATGAGCTACCAGAAGAAGTGGTACAACTGCAACATTTAAAAGGCATCTGGATGGGTTATGAATAGGAAGGGTTTAGAGGGATATGGGACAAGTGCAGGCAAATAGGACTAGATTAGATTAGGATATCTGGTCGGCATAGTCAAATTTGACTGAAGGGTCTGTTTCCATGCTGTACTGTTCTATGACTTTACATTAAGTTTATTTTTGACTACTATCAGATCCACTCTCTTAACTGTGACAATTGACATTTTTACACATTGCAATCCCTTAAAACTTAGGACCAAAACTAGATGTCCTTAACAGGAGAATGACACTATTAATATCATTGAGGAGGTGATGGTTTGTTGGTATTATCACTGGACAATTAATCCAGAAACACAGTTAAAATTTCAGGGACCTGGATTTACATCTTGCTATGGGAGATGGTGGAATTTGAATTCAACAATAATCTGGAATTCAGAATCTACTGATGAACATAAAACTATTGTCAATTGTTAGGAAAATCCATCTGTTTCACTAATGTCCTTCAAGGAAGGAAACTGCCATTCTCACCTGCTCTTACCTACACATGACTCCAGACCCACAACCCTCTGAGGTGACCCAGTTAGCCACTCAATTCTATCAACAGAAAGAAAATGCATCAGAAATGACAATGACAAATTCACCCCTGCTGACCCTGTAAAGTCTGTCTACTAAGATCTGGGGGCTGTATCATGACTGGTAATGCAACAACTCGACATAGACATACTTATTGAACCATACCTTACTGACAATGACCCAGACACTATCATCACTATCCCTGGATATTCTCTGTCCCACTGGCAGGACAGACCCAGCACAGTGTAAGTACAACAAACTTTTATCCACCCACCTCCATAACCAGCGCTCCTCAAACATTCCAGAAGATTCCCCTGGCCTCGGAAACTCCATTAGCCATGCGGCTGACGCAGCTACCACCCCCACGCTGAGTGATGATGTCACTTCCGCCCCCATCATGGCCACTCCCACAGCCACTTCCGCCCCTCACATCATCGCTGATGCCACATGCTCAGTGACTCCCGCCACCCCTACTGCCATGATCACCACCACTTCCGCCCCCACCAGCGCCACTCACCTGCATTCTGCTGACACGCCCCCCACAGACCCCACTGTCACTATCCCCACCCCCCAGAACCCCGAGGGGAACATCACCCCAGCTCATGCCTCCACCCCCATTCCCCCCACCATCACACCCACTCCAGGTACTGGCTCCGACCCCACTCCCAGCTCCACACCCACACCAGATCCCAGTTCCCGGCCCTGCCGAGTTTTCACCATCCCCTCCAGACCTCCCACTCACTGAGGACGAACGATCAGTCCTCAGCAAAGGACTCACCTTCATCCCCCTCCGTCCACGCATCAATGAATTTAATACACGCCGTGAGGTCGAACAATTCTTCCGTTGCCTCCGCCTCTGAGCTTACTTTCACAATCAGGACTCCCGCCCACCTTCCGAGGACCCCTTCGCCCACCTCCAACACACTGCATCCACCTGGACACCCCGCGCTGGCCTATTACCTGCCCTCGACCTCTTCATTTCCAACTGCCGCCGGGACATTAACTGCCTCAACCTGTCGTCCCCCCTCCCCCACTCCAACCTCTCACCCTCACAACGCGCAGCCCTCCAATCCCTCTGCTCCAATCCCAACCTCACCATTAAGCCAGCGGATAAAGGGGGCGCAGTGGTAGTCTGGCGCACTGACCTCTATACCGCTGAAGCCAAACGCCAACTCGAGGACACCTCTTCCTACTGCTCCCTCGACCATGACCCCACCCCCCATCACCAAACCATCATCTCCCAGACCATACAGAACCTCATCACCTCAGGAGATCTCCCACCCACAGCTTCCAACCTCATAGTCCGGGAACCCCGCACTGCCCGGTTCTACCTCCTTCCCAAGATCCACAAGCCTGACCACCCTGGCCGACCCATTGTCTCAGCATGCTCCTGCCCCACTGAACTCATCTCTACCTACCTTGACACTGTCCTATCCCCCCTAGTCCAGGAACTCCCCACATACGTTCGGGACACCACCCACGCCTTCCACCTCCTCCAAGACTTCCGTTTCCCCGGCACCCAACGCCGTATCTTCACCATGGATATCCAATCCCTCTACACCTCCATCCGCCACGACCAGGGACTCCAAGCCCTCCATTTTTTCCTCTCCAGATGTCCCCAACAGTACCCTTCCACTGACACTCTCATTCATTTGGCCGAACTGGTCCTCACCCTTAACAATTTCTCCTTTGAATCCTCCCACTTCCTCCAGACCAAAGGCGTAGCCATGGGCACACGTATGGGCCCCAGCTATGCCTGTCTCTTTGTTGGCTATGTAGAACAGTTGATCTTCCGTAATTACACCGGCACCACTCCCCACCTCTTCCTCTGCTACATTGATGACTGCACTGGCGCCACCTCGTGCTCCCGCGAGGAGGTTGAGCAATTCATCAACTTCACCAACACATTCCACCCTGACCTTAAATTTACCTGGACTATCTCTGACACCTCGCTCCCCTTCCTGGACCTCTCCATCTCCATTAGTGACGACCGACTTGACACTGATTTTTTTCAAACCCACTGACTCCCATAGCTACCTGGATTACTCCTCTTCCCACCCTATCTCTTGCAAAAATGCCATCCCGTATTCCCAATTTCTCCGCCTCCACCGTATCTGCTCCCAGGAGGACCAGTTCCACCATAGGACACACCAGATGGCCTCCTTCTTTAGAGACCGCAATTTCCCTTCCCATGTGGTTAAAGATGCCCTCCAACGCATCTCGTCCACATCCCGCACCTCCGCCCTCAGACCCCACCCCTCCAACCGTAACAAGGACAGAACGCCCCTAGTGCTCACCTTCCACCCTACAAACCTTCGCATCAACCAAATCATCCGCCGACATTTCCGCCACCTCCAAAAAGACCCCACCACCAGGGATATATTTCCCTCCCCACCTCTTTCCGCCTTCCGCAAAGACCGTTCCCTCCGTGACTACCTGGTCAGGTCCACACCCCCCTACGACCCACCCTCCCATTCTGGCACTTTCCCCTGCCACCGCAGGAACTGTGAAACCTGTGCCCACACCTCCTCCCTCACCTCTATCCAAGGCCCTAAAGGAGCCTTCCACATCCATCAAAGTTTCACCTGCACATCCACCAATATCATTTATTGTATCCGTTGCTCCCGATGTGGTCTCCTCTATATTGGGGAGACTGGGCGCCTCCTAGCAGAGCGCTTTAGGGAACATCTCCGAGACACCCACATCAATCAACCACACCGCCCCGTGGCCCAACATTTCAACTCCCCCTCCCACTCTGCCGAGGACATAGAGGTCCTGGGCCTCCTTCACCGCCGCTCCCTCACCACCAGACGCCTGGAGGAAGAACGCCTCATCTTCCGCCTCGGAACACTTCAACCCCAGGGCATCAATGTGGACTTCAACAGCTTCCTCATTTCCCCTTCCCCCACCTCATCCTAGTTTCAAACTTCCAGCTCAGTTACTGACTCCTTGACTTGTCCGACCTGCCTATCCTCTTTTCCAACTATCCACTCCACCCTCTCCTCCTTAACCTATCACCTTCATCTCCTCCCCCACTCACCCATTGTACTCTATGCTACTCTCTCCCCACCCCCACCCTCCTCTAGCTTATCTCTCCATGCTGCAGGCTCACTGCCTTTATTCCTGATGAAGGGCTTTTGCCCGAAACGTTGATTTCGCTGCTCGTTGGATGCTGCCTGAACTGCTGTGCTCTTCCAGCACCACTAATCCAGTATTTGATTTTCAGCATCTGCAGTCATTGTTTTTACCACAGTGTTATACAGTCAGGAGGGAATTACTCTTATAGTCTTTAACATTGACTCTATTGACCCCATGAAGTTTCATGGCTTCAGGTTCAGTGTGGGCAAGGAAGCATCCTTCTAATTATCACGTACTGTCCTCCCTCAGCCCTGGTACAAACCTCTAAGATTGTCTGAACGAGTCACCAACTTATTAGTTTGTTTTATTTAAATCCCTCCTTGATATCACCTCAGCCCCTCACAAAATGCAACATGTTGCCACAATATTTTAGAAAATTATCTCTCAGGTTTGATTGATAACAATCCTCCAAGCGTTTGGTCCTTCTGTTGAGAACTGTTGGTCAGTTCGTAAACCAGGTCGATTGTCCACGACCCCTCCTCAATGACGAAAGATCCCTCTAGATAAGTTTACGACAATTTGGCTGGTACACTTATGATCTTAGACACGGCCTGCTGGTCAGGATATCTGAGAGCTCATTTTCCTGAGTGTATTTTTCACAGTCAGCCAGCACTGATCAGTGAAACAAAGCAGTGTTTTCCATGGAGATCCCAGACCAGACCAGACCAGACTGGATGTGAGATCCCAGTGGTTCAGAATATCTCTCCTGCTGTTTGGAGATAGCCTACAGCATCTGGCCCCCCAGACAGAAAATGGTTTGAATGCTCTATTTCCCTCCTCAGTGGGAACTCATCCAAGTGACAAAGGCTGTGTCCCAATCCCAATCCCAATCCCAATCCCAATCCCAATTGTCTGAGGTGAGCAATCTCTGGATTGCATCAGATCCTAGGTCATGGCATTTTCTGCCCTATTGCCCCATGACAGCAGGCAGACAATGTTAAATGCCTCCTGCTGAGTCTGAATTTAACCCCTGGGTGTTTGTGCTGGGGTTTGGTTTTATTTGAAGTATTGTGGTGTTTAAGGTTCATTTACTCATATTTCATAAGGTCCACTTGATGGCATCTCCCCAGTTTATTGCGTCAAACATGAGATATATTATCTCTGAAGAGATCTTTTACTGTCCTGCAGGAACTGCAAGTCTGAGCCAAATCACTGTCAAAGCAGTGAGTTCATTACCCATCCCTTCTATACCATTCTTTTATGCCTTGCCTCTGGCTTTTTTTCTGTTGTACAAAACATTTAGGCGAAAGATACAAAGAACAAAAGCTGCTTTCCCTTTCAGTTTGCACGATGTGGGCAGTGTGTTGGCTCAGCAGTTAGCACTGCAGCACCAGAGACCCGGGTTCGATTCCCGCCTCGGACAACTGACTGTGTGGAGTTTGCACATTCTCCCCGTGTGTGCGTGGGTTTCCTCCCACAGTCCAAAAATGTGCAGGTCAGGTGGATTGGCCTTGTTAAATGTAGGATTATGGGGATAATGTGAGGATCTGGGTCTGAGTGGGACGCTCTTCAAAGGGTCAGTGCAGAATCGATGGGCCAAATGATCTCCCTTCCGCACCGTAGGGGTTCGATGACCATAACACATACAATATTGTAAATACTTGCATGATCACAAAGATGTGTAAAGCAACTCAAACATCAAAATGAATGGCCCAGCAGGATACAGAGGTTATTTCACTGATCACCCCACCAACCCCTGTGCCTCTCTTTCACCAATCTACAGTCTAGTTTTGCCTCTCACCCCTTTCAGTTTGTGCCAGATGTGGAGTTCTCCCATTTGACCACATCTAGAGGGACCCTTTGATGCTGCATGGGTATTCTTTTTGGATAACCCTAATGTTCTCCACTGGGTATCCTGACCCCCCATGTATCCTGAAAACCATTGTATCTCTATCTGGTTACATCTGCCCACAGTCACCTGAGACTAGGTATGCCTCACGGCACCCACAGCTGGCACAGGTTCATGAGATTATCATCAGTGCTCATGGCACTTAAGTCAACATTTATGTTCCAGCAACCAGGCACATATATATTGGGAATGGCGGTGGACAATTAAACAACTTGTTGGAGGAGGCTCAGAAACATTCCCACCCTCAATGATGGAAGAGCGAAGCACATCCGTACAAAAGATAAGGCTGAAGCATTTACTGCCAATCTTCAGCCAGAAGTGGCTGAGTGGATGATTCATTTCAGCTTCCTCTAAAGGTCCCCAGCATTTACAGATCCCAGTCTTCAGCCCAAATCGATACATGATATAACAAGAAATGGGTGGAGGCCCTGGACACCGCAAAGACATTCCAACAAGGATACTGAAGATGGATGTTCCGGAACCTGTCGCAACTCTAGTCAAGCTGCTCCAGTACAGTTATAACACTAGCATTGACCCCACAATGTGAAAAATTGCCAAGATATGTCCTGTGCACAAAAAACAAGACAAATTGCCACCCCATCGGTTTACTCTCGATCATCAATACAGTGATGAAAGGTGTCTTCAACAGTGCTATCAAGCAGCATCTGCTCAGCAGTAACCTCCCCTCTTGACACCCAGTTTAGATTCTGCCAGGACCTCTCAGCTCCTGACCTTCTTTCAAACACCATGTTTGACACCATCCAGGACAAAGCTGCCTGCTTGATTAGCACCACAGCCATAAATATGAAGAAGGGCTTTTGCCCGAAATGTCAATTTTCCTGCTCCTCGGATGTTGCCTGACCTGCCGTGCTTTTCTAGCACTCCTCTAATCTTGACTCTAATCTCCAGCATCTGCAGTACCCACTTCTGCCACATCCATACATATGTACTCCCTCCACTGACAATGCTGGGTAGCAACAGTGTGTACCACCTACAAGATGCATTACAGAAATTCACCATCGATCAGGCAGCAGGGTGGCTCAGTGGTTAGCAATGCTGCCTCACAGTACCAGGAACCCAGGTTCGATTCCGGCATCAGACGACAGTCTGTGTGGAGTTTGCACGTTCTCCCCTTGTCTGCATGGGTTTTCTCCCACATTCCAAAAGATGTGCAGGGTAGATGGATTGGCCGTGCTAAATTGCCCATAGTGTTAGGTGCATTAGTCAGGGGTAAGTGTAGGGAAATGAGTCTGGGTGGGTTACTGTTTGGAGGGTCAGTATGGATTTGTTGAGCTGAAGGGCCTGTTTCCATACTGTAGGGAATCTAATCTAATCCTTAGACAAGATCTTCCAAACCCATGACCACTTCCATCTAGAAGGACAATGGCAGCACGGATATGGGAACACTATCGCCTACAAGACCCTGCCAAGCCACACACCACCCAGACTTGGAAATATATTGCCATTCCTTCACTATTCATTAGAATGAGGAACCTGCAATAGGGTAGTTAAAGAAAATGACATAGGTGCATTTAACAGAAAATTAGATAAGTAATGAGGAAGAAAGGAATAGAAATCTGGATAAAAGTGGATGAGGAGGTGTGCGAGGAGATCTATGTGGAGCCGAATTGAACTGGGGACCAGTTAAGCAGTCCTTCTCTCTATGTTGAGCGGTCTCAGAAATAAACAGACCAATGCTATTCATAGGAGAAAGTGAGGACTGCAGATGCTGGAGATCAGAGCTTCCAGCAACACATTGCTATTCATACCCAGCTTTCAAACACACACATCCTCATCAGGGCACCAGCAGGTGGAGCGGCCTTGGTCAATCTTTTTCTTCCCTCTCTGCCTGGCTGATATCAGCTAACTTGACACACATTAGAGACTGAGCCAAGCATCTTTCTCATCAATTGTTCACTCAACAACAACTTATGTTCAGAAAGCAACCTTGATGTGGTGGAAAATCCTGGGGGTTCGAAGAAGAATTTTAAAGAGGAAGAGAGAGCTTTACATTGGGTTTCACAGGGGCAGGAATGGGTGCGAGATGTTCTAGGGTTTAGAACATTTTTTAAAAAACAGGGAGGGTGGAAAAAGAGGAGGGGGTATAGCATTGCTAATCAGAGAGTGCATCACAGCTACAAAAATGAAGGTTGTTGAGGAAGGTTTGTCTACTGAGTCAGTATGGGTGGGAGTTAGGAACAGCAAGGGAACAGCCACCTCATTGGGGGTTTTCTGCAGACCCCCTACTAGAGGTAGGGAGATTGAAGAACTCATAGGCTGGCAGATTTTGGAAAAATGCAGATGTGGCAGGGTTGTTTTTATGAGTGATTTCAACTTGCCCAATATCAACTGGAACCTCCTTAGTGCAGATGGTTTGGATGGAGCCGTTTTTGTCAGGTGTGTTCAGGAGTATGTAGTCAGGCCGACGAGGTGAGAGGCCATTTTTGATTTGGTGCTTGGCAATGAACCAGGACAGGTGTCAGGTCTCGCGGTGGGATGACAATTAGGTGACAGTGACCACAACTGCCTCACATTTACCATAGCCTTGGAGAGGAAATGGAGCAGTTACCAAGTGAAGATATTTAATTGGGGAAAAGGAAATTATGACGCAATCAGACCGGAGTTGGGAAGTACAGACTGGGAGAATTGTTCCACAGAAAGGGCATAGCAGACATGTGGAGATTGTTTAAGGTGCGGTTGTTGTGAATGATGCATGAATTTGTTCCTCTGAGACAGGTAAGAAGGGGTAAGATTAAGGAACCTTAAGTGACCAGAACAGAGGAGCTACTCGTCAAAAGAAAGAAAGCAGCTTACATAAGGTGGAGGAAGCAAGGATCTAGCACAGCTTTAGAGGATTACAGGGTTACTAGAAAGGAGCTCAGTAATGGACTGAGGAGAGCCAGGAGGGGGCACAAAAAAGGCCTGGCAAATAGGATTAGGGAGAACCCAAAGGCGTTTTACTCATATGTGAGGAATATGAGAATGATCGGTAGGGCCGATCAGGGATAGCGTAGGGAACATGTGAGTAGAGTCTGAGTAGATAGGGGAAGCCCTAAATGAGTTTTTTGCTTCCGTTTTCAGTAAGGAAAGGGACCTTGTTGTGAATGAGAACTTTCAGGAGCTGGGAAAGAGGCTTGAATAGATCAAGATTGATGAAGTTGATGTACTGGAAATTTTGGCAAACATTAAGATTGGCAAGTCCCCAGGGCCAGACCAGATTTATCCTAGGTTGGAGGTGTCGTTTATCCGGGAAGCGAGAAAGGAGGTTGCTAAGCTGCTGGCAAAGATCTTTGCTTCCTCACTCTCCACGGGACAACTGGAAGGGGGCGAATGTTGTTCCTCTTTTCAAGAAGAGGAATAGGGAAATCCCTGGCAATGTAAGACCGGTCAGTCTTACATCTGTGGTCAGCAAGGTTTTGGAAAGATTCTGAGGGATAGGATTTACGACTATTTGGAAAAACATAGTGTGATTAAAGACAGTCAGCATGGCTTTGTGAGGGGCAGGTCATGCCTCACTAATCTTACTGAGTTCTTTGAGAAGGTGACAAGACAGGTCGACAAAGGATGAGCAGTGGATGTGGTGTATATGGACTTCGGCAAAGCATTTGATAAAGTTCCCCATGGTAGGCTCATTCATAAAGTCAGGAAGTATGGGATGCAGGGAGATTTGGCTATCTGGATTCAGAAATGGCTGGCTGACAGAATGTAGACAGTGGTTGTAGATGTAAAGTATTCTGCCTGGAGGTCAGTGTTGAGTGTTGAGTGGGGTCCCGCAGGGCTCTGTTCTTGGGCCTCTGCTCTTTGTAGTTTTTATAAATGACTTGGATGAGGAGGTTAAGGGGTAGGTTACTAAATTTGTGGATGACACAAAGGTTGGAGGTATCGTTGATAGTATCGAGGGCTATTGCAGGCTGCAGTGCGACATAGACAGGATGGAGAGCTGGGTTGAGAAATGGCAGATGGAGTTCAACCTGGATAAATGTGAAGTGATGCATTTTGGAAGGTTGGTCTCAAATTCTGAATATAGGGTTAAAGACAGGATTCTTGGCAGTGTGGAGGAACAAAGGGATCTTGGTGTTCAAGTGCATAGATCCCTCAAAGTTGCCACCCAAGTGGATAGGGTTGTTAAGAAAGCATATGGTGTTTTGGCTTTCATTAACGGGGGATTGAGTTTAAGAGTCGCAAGTTTTGCTGCAGCTCTACAAGTCCCTGGTGAGACCACATTTGGAATATTATGTCCAGTTCTAGTCGCCCGACTATAGGAAAGATACAGAGGCTTTGGAAAGGATCAAAGAAGGTTTACCAGGATGCTACCAGGACTGGAAGGCTTGCCTTATGAAGAGAGGTTGACTAAGCTCGGACTTTTCTCTCTGGAGAGGAGGAAGAGAGGTGACCTGATTGAGGTATACAAGGTAATGAGAAGCATGGATAGAGTCAATAACCAGAGACTTTTCCCCAGGGCAGGATTGACTGGCATGAGGGGTCATAGTTTTAAGATATTAGGGGAAAGGTATAGAGGAAGGTTCTTTCGCAGAGAGTTGTGAATGCATGGAGTGCGTTGCCAGCGGTAGGGGTGGAAGCAGAGTCAATGGGGACATTTAAGCAACTGCTGGACATGCACATGGAGAGCAGTGAGTTGAGGGGTGGGTAGGTTTCTACTATATTTTACATTAGGGTTAAATCTCGGCACATCGTGGGCCAAAGGGCCTGTTTTGTGCTGTATTTTTCTATGTTCTATTACAAGGAGCTGAGAGTTGAGGACATGGACCAATGAAAATGGCTGGAATTGAGGGGAGGGGGCACACAGAACTGTAAATCTGGAAGAGGCAACAAAGAATTAGAATCATGACAGTGTGGAAACAGGCTCTTCGGCCCAACAAGTTCACACTGCCCCTCTGAAGAGTATCCCACCCAGATCCATTCCCCTACCCTCCATTTACCCCTGACTAATTCACCTAATCACATCCCTGAATGCTGTGGACAATTTAGCATGGCCAATTCACCTGACCTGCACATCTTTGGACTGTGGAAAACTCTACACAGACACAAGGCTGGAAACCTGGGCCCCTGGCGCTGTGAGGTAGCAGTGCAAACCACTGAGCCACCGTGCCACTCCAAGAAGGGCATGTTCACCAAGCAGTCAGGAAAATTCAAGATTGACATTTTGAAAGTATGAATTTTAAGGCTGAATATTATTTTCCATTTAAATCCCAGATCTCCATCATTTACATTGGTTAGAAAATCACTGTATTATCAGATGGAGAAATGTAACGAATCTCATGTTTACATGACATGTCTTTGTGTACAAAATAAGTCACTTGTTTTGCCATTGATATTGTCTCCATAGCTGGTTGTACTGGTAAGAGTCTGTCTTTCAGTCCTCCAATTGACTTAGCTTTTGCTGACTCATATTACATTTCATAAATATTGAAGTAAATGGTTATTTCCGTACTGGCCAATCTTAGTGTCAACCTTGGAGACACTCGATACTATTTCCTGCTGTTGCCATACAGCACGTGAAGGGCCCTAAACATTTACACCTGACCTCTCGATCAACGCTTCCATACCACATCACTTAAGTGGAAAACAAGACATTAGTAGGTGCCCTGATGGTTTCTGAGAATGTCGAGTGCCAGGAATTCTTAGTCCATTCCCTGCTCATGAATTTGCATTTTTGGATATATTGAAATAAAATGAGAAGCCGATGAAAACTGTTCTTTTGATGTACTTTTTGCAAGACTTTAAAAATTTGTTTCATGCTGAGGGGCTTGGTTGTGGCAGAGTGGTAGTGCCCCTTCCTCTAGGTTCAAGCCCCACCTGCTCCAGAGGTCCAGGTTTATTTAGAAAAATATCTAGTTTCTTGTTTGGTGGTGGGTTAATAATGAAAATAAAGTGAGATTCTTGGGGGCTGGAGTGCATTATGACCCTCTCCAATACTCCTTCCATTCAGGTTAAGTGCATGTTTCACCCACTTTTATGGATTTGTCATTGCCACACTGGTAGGCAACGCTTGTTAGTGATTCCTTGTTTAATTGTTTAAATTAGTTGATTTGGTCATGGGTTTATGAAAAAAAAAGTTTGGTTCTGGAAGCCTTCAGAGAGAGGTGGGCATTGTGAGATACATTATCTCCCTCACCAATTCAATTCTGATTTAACCCCTTCTTCTTTCCCTTCCTTCCTTGCTTATTAAGGTGGTTTGTGTTTGTTAATTGTTATTTGTTTTAGCTGGTTAATTGGGTAACATACTGATGGGTCTTCAAAAACAAAATTAAAATTGGTAAGTCCACACTTGGAGTACTGTGTACCATGAGTCCCGCTATGGGAAGGATGTATTAAACTGGAAATGCGCAAAAAATATTTACAAGACTGGGGTGGCATGTTGGATCTGTGGTTAGCTCTGCTGCCTCACAGCGCCAGGGACTCAGGTTCCATTCGACCCTTGGGCAACTGTGCAGAGTTTGCACATTCTCCCCGTGTCTGTGTGGGTTTCCTCCTGGTGCTCTGGTTTCCTCCACAATCCAAAAGATGTGCGGGTTAGGTGAATTGGCCATGCTAAATAGCCTCCACCACTTCCTTTGGCAGTTCAACACATACCTGTACCACTCTCTGCGTGAAAACGTTGCCCCTTAGGTCCCTTTAATATCTTTCTCCTCTCACCCTGAACCTATGCCCTCTAGTTCTGGACTCCCTGACCCCAAGGAAAAGACTTTGTCTATTTACCCTGCCCATGACCCTCATGATTTTATAAACCTCTATAAGGTCACCCCTCCAGGGAAAACAGCCCCAGCCTGTTCAACCTCTCTCTAAAGCTCAAAACCTCCAACCCTGGCAACATCCTTGTAAATCTTTTCTGAACCTTTTCAAGTTTTACATCATCTTTCCAATAGCAAGGAAACCAGAATTGCACACAATATTCCAACAGTGGCCTAACCAATGTCCTGTACAGCCGCAACATGACCTCCCAACTCCTGTACTCAATACTCTGACCAATAAAGGAAAGCATACCAAACGCCTTCTTCACTATCCTATCTATCTGCGACTCCACTTTCAAGGAGCTATGAACCTGCACTCCAAGGTCTCTTTGTTCAGCAACACTCCCTAGGACCTTACTATTAAGCGTATAAGTCCTGCTAAGATTTGTTTTCCCAAAATGTAGCACCTCACATTATCTAAATTAAACTCCATCTGCCACTCCTCAGCCCATTGGCCCATGTGACTAAGATCTGGTTGTAATCCGAGGTAACCTGTCCACTACACCTCCAATTTTGGTGTCATCTGCAAACTTACTAACTGTACCTCTTATGCTCGAATCCAAATCATTTATATCAATGATGAAAAGTACTAGACCCAGCACCGAACCTTATGGCACTTTGCTGGTCACAGGCCTCCCGTGTGAAAAACAACCCTCCACCCTCTGTCTTCTACCTTTGAGCCAGTTCTGTATCCAAATGGCTAGTTCTCCCTGTATTCCATGTGATCTAACCTTGCTCATCAGTCTCCCATGGGGAACCTTGTCGAACGCCTTACTGAAGTCCATATAGATCAGAACCATTGCTCTGCCCTCATCAATCCTCTTTGTTTCTTCTTCAAAAAACTCAATCAAGTTTGTGGGACATGATTTCCCACACATAAAGCCATGTTGACTATCCCTAACCAGTCCTTGCCTTTCCAACTACATGTACATCCTGTCCCTCAGGATTCCCTCCAACAACTTGCCCACCACCGAGGTCAGGCTCACTGGTCTATAGTTCCCTGGCTTGTCCTTACCACCTTTCTTAAACAATGGCACCATGTTAGCCAACTTCCAGTCTTTCTGGCACCTCACCTGTGATTATCAATGAAAGGCATCCAGATGAGTATATGAATAGGAAGGATTTAGAGGCATATGGGCCAAATGCCGGTAAATGGGATTAGATTAATTTAGGATATCTAGTCAGCATGGATGAGTTGGACCAAATGTTATATTTCTTTATCGTATAACTCTATGACTCTAATTTGATATTTGGCTAATTTGATGATGAGTCCTTAGAATAAAGTATTTAAAAATTTTTAAGTTACTTTAAAGGCCAGTTGGTTTATTCTGGGCAGCAGTATCTCTCTCTCCAACACCATAGATTTGTTCAGTTTCCGTATTTCCCCTCAGCACCTGCTACTTATCTGGCAGTTTAAGAAATACCTCCCTCTGCAAAGTAGGGAGGTATTTCTTAAACTCATACCCTCATCATTCATCTCTGTTACCCCATCGAGAAGCTCCACTCAATTCCCTTTTAACAAAGCCATGCTGGCCTCCCTCCTTACAACCACACTCATTCAAGTGGCCGCACTGGATCATTGCATTCCAAAACCTTATCCATCAGTGAGCTTTAACTGAATAGCCTGTAGCTGCCAGACTTCCTTTTAAACACATTTCTGAACAAGGGTGGAACATTTCCAATTCCAATTTACACCCAACACAGACCCACAAATAGTGATGAGATCAATCACTCACTACTGAGTACGATTGTCCATCTTGGAAATTCTGTGTCACTGGTCATGGGTTCTCTGGGTCCTTGTGTGGTTGATGAGTCTGATCCGAGAGCTGCATCTCTGACCACATGTTTGGCAGGTGTTTCCAGAAGGTGTCCTTGGCCTTTACATCATTGGTGTTGCTTCCTCTGGTTCCTTTTCTGAATTTCGTCCTGCCCACGGGTATTCTCAAAGAATTGCGTTCCTTTAGGCAGGAGCTTCGTCCAAGTCAGTTCCTTCTGAACGACAGTCTCCCTAGTGTTGATACCTATGTTACACATCTTGAGTTAGCCATCAGGGAGTCTTTCAAATGCTCCTCTTCTCAATCGACTTTCCTCCTTCAGCTGAGTGAAAATGATTTGCTTTGGCAGTCGGAACTCAGCCATCCCAAACATGTGACCAGTCCCACTGGAATAGGTTTTGGATGAACATGGCCTGGATGCTGGTGCTATTGGCTGCTTCGAGGAGATTGATGTCAGTACATTTGTCTGTCCAGCTAATTCAGAAAACCTGTTTCAACCAGCATTGATGGCAATTCTCAAGGTCTTGACATGGCAGCTACGTGTAGTCATAGAGCCGTAGTGAAGGTTGGGAAGGAATGACTGCCTTATTTACCAGATACTCTAATACTGACAATGCTGGTTCAGAAGAGTCATAAAGGTCCACAGCAAAGTAAAAGGCCCTTGGGCTCAATCAATGTTGGATAGTTTATATAATGGCCACTCATAATGCCAACAGATCTCACCTAACATCTCTTTCAAAGGTAGGTACCTCTGTATGTCCACAAATGTTTTATGTGCTTAGGTCTCTGCAGTGGAACCCTTAACACACAGCTTTGTAATTCACTGAGGAGAGTGGGAGCCTTGGGCTGTAGCTAATGCTGTTGGATGGAGCACGGTACGGCTCTGGGGAGCAGAGGGGATTTGGGAAAGAGCAAACCCAATGCAGAACAACAAATATTTGGTGAAACGGCGATTTTACCTTTTCACTGCTCCTTATCATTTGTTCAAAGAATAAATGTTTCAGTTTGAGCTTTTTGAAACCATCTTGGTGCGAGTTATGTGAAAGTTAAATTTAAATAGACTTGATTGTCAGATTCTTTTGGGACCAAAATGCACAGCAGACTGCTACTGCTTCAAGTCTGAGACAAGAGATCAAGCTTTAAACACAGCATTGTGTGCCCCAAGGAAATTTTCTTTCGAATACCTGAAATTAAATTGCTCACATTGCTACCTCAATCATTTTAGTCACAATAGAAAAGAAATAATTGGATTGTATGAACAGGAGTGGACCATTTAGCCCCTCAAGCCTGTTCTGTCACGCATTGCTGTCCATCATAACTGCTCTTGACCTGATTGTCTCTCAAGATCAATGTCTAAACTGTGCCCCACTGAACGCGACCAATGAGAATTCGAGGTGCCGCTGTTGGACTGGGGTGTACAACCACCTGATGAAGGAGCAGTGCTCCAAAAGCTAGTGCTTCCAAATAAACATATTGGACTATAACCTGGTGTTGTGTATGGACCAGATGGGCCAATGGGCTGAGAAGTGGCAGATGGAGTTTAATTCAGATAAATGCGAGGTACTGCATTTTGGGAAAGCAAATCTTAGCAGGACTTATACGCTTAATGGTGAGGTCCTAGGGAGTGTTGCTGAACAAAGAGACCTTGGAGTGCAGGTTCATAGCTCCTTGAAAGTTGAGTCGCAGGTTGATAGGATAGTGAAGAAGGCGTTTGGTATGCTTTAGGTAAAACAATAACTGCAGATGCTGGAAACCAGATTCTGAATTAGTGGTGCTGGAAGAGCACAGCAGTTCAGGCAGCATCCGAGGAACAGGAAAATTGATGTTTCGGGCAAAAGCCCTTCTTTAGGAATACAGGCAGAGTGTCTGAAGGGTGGAGAGATAAATGAGAGGAGGGTAGGGAGAAGGTTGCATGCAGTACAATAGGTGAGTAGGGGAGGGGATGAAGGTGATAGGTCAGGGAGGAGGGTGGAGTGGATAGGTGGAAAAGGAGATTACTGACACCACTACGACTGTGTGTGTGTCCTTGGATTACTGACACCACTACTACTGTGTGTACTTGGGTTACTGACACCACTGTGACTGCGTGCATCCTTGGATTACTGACACCACCATGACTGTGTGTGTCCTTGGATTACTGACACCACTGCGATTGTGTGTGTGTGTCCTTGGATTCCTGACACCACTACGACTGTGTGTCGTTGGATTACTGACACCACCATGACTGTGTGTGTCCTTGGATTACTGACACCACTACGACTGTGTGTGTGTCTCCTTGGATTACTGACACCACTATGACTGTGTGTGTGTCCTTGGATTACTGACACCACTATGACTGTGTGTGTCCTTGGATTACTGACACCACTACGACTGTGTGTCGTTGGATTACTGACACCACTACGACTGTGTGTGTGTCTCCTTGGATTACTGACACCACTATGACTGTGTGTGTGTCCTTGGATTACTGACACCACTACGACTATGTGTGTGTCCTTGGATTACTGACACCACTACGACTGTGTGTGTGTCCTTGGATTACTGACACCACTATGACTGTGTGTGTACTTGGATTACTGACACCATTACGACTGTGCGCGTCCTTGGATTACTGACACCACTATGACTGTGTGTGTATGTGTGTGTGTCCTTGGATTACTGACACCACTATGACTGTCTGTGTGTGTGTGTCCTTGGATTACTGACACCACTACGACTGTGTGTGTGTCCTTGGATTACTGACACCACTATGACTATGTGTGGGTGTCCTTGGATTACTGACACCACTACGACTGTGTGTGTCCTTGGATTACTGACACCACTACGACTGTGTGTGTCGTTGGATTACTGACACCACTATGACTGTGTGTGTCCTTGGATTACTGACCTCACAACCTCTACATATGCGCAGTTTGCTAACCTCAATACTGCTCTGTTTATACTTGGATTATTTACGCTATGGTCACTCTGTGGATGTACTCGGATTACTGACCTCAATATCAGTTTGTGTGTGTGTGTGTGTGTGTGTGTGTGTGTGTGTATGTTACTGACCCCAGTACATTTGTGTATATTTGGACTATTGATGGCAACACCACTGTGTGCGTATATGATAACTTACTCGACTACCAATGTACGTTACTCATATTACTGACCCCACTGTCACTCTGTTCTTATAATCTGATTACTGATACCACTATGACTGCGTGCATGTACTCGTATTGTTGACTGCAGTACTGTAATGTGTGTGACCTTGAATTACTGCATGATCTACCACTGTGTGTGTGCATACTCGGATTACTGACCAGACTACCACCATGTGGGTGTGCTCAGATTGCTCTCCACATTACCACTGTTACGTAAATGGACTACAGACTTCGCCCCCCCCAATCCACCAACCCACACCCACACCCAATCTCTTTGTGTACTCGGATGTCTGACACCACTACAATCATGTGTGTGTGTTCTCAGATTACTGACACCACTTACGTGTGTGTGTGCGTGTGTGTGTGTGTACTCGTGCTCAGATTACTGAAAATACTGATCCCACTGCCACTGTGTGTGTGCATACTCAGATTACTGAGACCACTATCACTGTCTGTGAATGTTTGTATGCATGTGTGTGAGTGCATGTGTGTATGTGCATGTGTGTGCATATGTTATGTGTGTGCTTGTCTGTGTGTGTGAGTGTGTGTGCATGCATGTGTGTGCGAGTGTGTCTGTGTATTGTGTATCTGTGTATATTTGTCCGTGTGTGAACGTGTGTCTGTGTGTGTGTGTTATGCAGCTGTTGACACTTTACTCACACTATCTGACACTCTTGATCACCTGTAGAAACCTATTATTCAGCCAAATAACAGTGAAGGGATGACTTACAATCTGATTAATTGTAGGTGTCAGAGTCACATGCTGAGGGTCTAACCAAAGTAACAAGCAATCCAGAACTGTAGAAACTAAGGTAAAAAGATCATTAACAAGTTTTCAAGGTAATGGTATCAAAACAGGACAGGGAGGAAGATTCTACAGAACAGTATGGTGGGGTCATATGTAGCACGAGATGAACCAAAGATCACGGTTGAGACTGTCTTCATGGATATGGAACTTGGCTATCAGTTTCTGTTTGGCGATTCCATGTTGTTTCATGTACCTGGAAGGACACCTTGGGGGATGCTTACCCGAAAATCAGAGGCTGAATGACCTTGACATCTGGAGTGATCCCTAACTGGGAGGGAACAATCCTATCTGGCGATTGTTGCACGGTCAACTCCACTCTCAACATTTGTACGATATTTTGGTGTGTCTGATTATAAAATAAGATCTGTGCCTGGGTGCTCTCTTCATGTCTCCTGATGAAGGGGCAGCACTCCGAAAGCTTGTGATTTCAAATAAATCTGTTGGACTATAACCTGGTGTCATGTGACTACATAACACCATAGCACTTCAGGATCTGGAACCTGAACTCTTCTATAACGCCACAAGACATAGGAGCAGAAGTAGACCATTCAGCCCATCAAGTCTGCTACACCATTCAATGAGATCATGTCTGATCAGATTATCCTCACTCCCGTTTCCTGCCTTTTCCCCATAAACTTTAGGATGCATTATTACTCAGGCCGTTACACAAATGCAGAAGTTGTGTTTATGCCCGAGATCACTCATTGCGTGGGAGCTATTAAGAAAACAAGAGGAATATAATGAAGAACTAGCAATTCTTACAAAGCAGTAATCTAATCAAAGGGTTCAAATGATACAAGAGACTGGAAGAATATTATCCAGCTATCTTCAGGATGCTGAGATTAAATTAGTGCCTTATAATCCATCCCAGTTATTTATTGTTTCTTTAAGAAAAGATGTCATGAATAATTTTAAGAATATATATCATTAATACTAAGGGTTCTGGGCCAGTATTGCTGTTCAATGTCTGTGAACTTCAATCACTGGTGAATGGGAGTATTTCAGGAAGTCTAATCAGTAAATAATGCCTTGTTCGGCCATTCTGCTGCCAGTATTATCTGTGTTGTGTGTGTTTTTTTATGTCTTTAGGATGTACCTGGATGTGCACAGTGACCCAATGTGAGTGAGGCAGAACTATTCAGTTTGTCCTTGCTGGAAATGAGCAGTCAACTAGCCCCACCTAGTGTCAGCTGTCGCGATGTGACGACCACTGAGTTTGCAGCCTGCATTCTGAATAGTCACGACAGCAACAGCTTCCATTTTTACACCGTCACTAAGATAGTAGGACACAGGCAAATGGTCAGGCAACATTCGTCACTGAGCCAACTTATTCAAAGAGACAGATTTTAAGCAGCATCTTAAAGGGGGAGAAAACAGGCAAAATGAATGCTGGATGCTGGAAATCAAAGTCAAAAACAAATTGCTGGGAAAACTCAGCAGGTCTGTGGAGATAAAGCTGAGTTAACAATGTTTAGAACCTTCAGTTCTTCAGAACTGAAGAGGGATCACTGGACCCAAAATGTTAGCTCTGCTTTCTCTCTCCACTGATATTACCAGACCTGATGGGTTTCTCCAATGATTCTGTATTTGTATCTGAAAAGGGAAGGTGGGATGGGGAGGTCTACAAACAGCTGACACTATATCACAGATGATGCTGCTAGGTCTCTTGTTTGTGTCCTGTCTCTGCAAAAGCAGCTTAGCTAGAACTGTACCTTCACCTGTTGCTTTGCAAGCTCTTTATTCATCAGATAATGATTCAATTTTGATCACTATGGTTGAATCTATCTTCACCAAACTCTCGAACAGTGCCGATCCTGACCACTTGCTCTTCATCTCACCTTTGTTTTGCTTGCTTTCTTCTGTTGCCCTTAAATCAGTTTCCATTGACCCTGTATCCTTTGCCAATGGGAACAGTTTCTCTCTACCCACTCTGCCTAACCCCTCACGATGTTGAATACCTCTGTTAGTTAAGGCAACTGGCCTGAAAGAGTTAATGCAAAACCTTTGGGCTAGCTGTGCCCATTGAGACATGAAATAACCGCCTTTGAGGAGCAACACTAGTTGCTAGTCAGTTCTACAGCCCTTGGCATATACCTAGCTCATATATTTTAGGAAATAGTAATGTCTCTGAACTGGTTTTTAATAAAGTTAACTAGTCTAAAGCTGATATAATCTATTATCTTCCTATCACATAATAAACTACTTCTTGTTGGCAACATATTTATTGAAGGAGGATCATTGAGAAAGCACGTGCTAGCTGTGGGCCTATCATGCAATGTGGTGGCAACTTCAGAAATTGAAGGAAACAGCTGCGGTGTAAAGAACTCACAGCAATCCAATGAGGTAAAATCTGACACAAAAATGCAAGTTACCTTGTTAGCAGTTACCCAGTTAGCAGCTTTTGCACAGCAATCAGAGAAACTAGTCAGTTAATTAATTCAGCCTGGAAAAAATCCGAATGCCTTTCATCAATGCTGTAAATCAGCCAGAATTGGGGAGAAATCCCTCACAGCCTAAAGAGGACTTTAAGGACTAAAGAGATAGTGTCTTTAAGTCACAGTCTAGAAATAAATTGTTGGTATCAGGCTCCAAAGGTAAGGTTAAGCTCCTGAAGAAAAATGGAAAAAATACTTACTGTGCGATGCTGGGAAGTTGAGAAATGGCAGAATTCATCAAAATAAATTATAATGTAGTATTAATGCCAAACTTTACCATTACTGCTGAACAAATCTTCAAAATAAGCCATTATTTAAAGTTTCTTCAAACTGATAATAATGTTCATTGGTACCTCTCAAGTGGAAGGCAGAAGATTTAAGTTAAATGATAAGTTTAAGACAAAAATATTTCTTTATTGCACAACTGCAAATTGTATACAGCTTCAACAAAGGGCAAGACATCATTTTCTTGGGCAAAACAGATGAGAAACAATTTAGGAAGAAAGAGAAATGCACAAATTCTCCATCTTACCCAAAAAGCTGTTAAACAAGAGGGGCGAAAAGGCACAAAACTGCCATCTTAAATTTTGGTATTGGGCAAATAAAGTTTCATACAGAAAAAGATTTAGAAAAATCAAATACTTCAAGATTAAAGTATCATTGGAGAAATAGCTTGACAGGACAGAGAAACAACTTCCGACAAGAGGGAAAGATCTTTGAAGAAGAATTGAAGAAGGAAGCTTTAAAACAAAGCACTAAATGGGGTGGCACAGTGACTAGCACTGCTGCCTCACATTGCCAGGGACCTGGGTTTGATTCCAGCCACAGGCAACTGTCTGTGGAGTTTGCACGTTCTTTGTGTGGGTGTGCTCCAGTTTCCTCCCACAGTCCAAAGATGTGCAGGTTCGGTGAATTGGCCACTCTAAGTTGCCCATGGCCTAGATTATTAGGCAGGGTAAATATAGAGTAGAGGGAATGAGTCTGGGAGGGTTACTCTTCAGAGGGTTGGTGTGGGTTTGTTGGGCCAAAGGGGCCTGTTTCCACACTGAAGGGATTCGAATTCCAATCAAGTTCAATTTAAAGTTTTACTGGAAAACCTTATCATGCCTTATCAATAATTAAAATTCAATTTCAATTCTAAAACATTTAGCAAAGCTGGAATAAACACAGAAAATGCTGAAGTAACTCAGCATGTCTGGCATCCTCTGTGGGAGTGAAACAGAGTCTGGTTCGAGTCTGGTATGACTCTTCAGAAGATTATGCAGATTTTACGGATGTCCCATGGTAAAATTGGGAAAGACTTGGCAGATGGAGTACAATATTGGTAATGTGACAGGCTATCCATCCTTGCAGGAAGGATAGAAAATCAGGATGCTATCTCATTGGAGAGGGACTGCAGAACACCACATGATTAAGGGATCTACTATCCTTGTATATGAGCCTCAAAAATATTATCCCACAGCTAACAGCATGTGTTTACGAAGGCAAATGAAATGTTGGTCTTTACTGAACAGAGACTCGAATACAAAAGTACATGTTTCAGCTGCAGAGTGTATTTGTGAGACTGCATCTAGAGTACTGAAGTCAGGTTTAAACTCCTCTCCCAGAGAAGGATTGGAAGTTCAGAAATGTTCACAAAGCTGATCCCTGGGGTGAAAGGGTGACGAAAGGTCAAACACGTTAGCCCTCTGCTTAACAGAGCTTTAAAGAAACATGCTCTTTTTTTTAATAGATATTTTTATGAGAAATTTAACATTTTTATGAATTTAAAAAAATAAACAAGACTCTCAAGTACAAACATTGATATACAATTAAATCTTAAATAAATAATAACCAAAATTTAACAAAAGAAAAATACTGAGAAAAAAAAACTCAACTAACTACTAATCTCACCTACAACTAACCAGAGTGTATAATTAAGTCTCTTACATTATTCAAATAAGAGAAAAAAAAACCCGATGGATAACACAGAAATTGGGTAGTGAGATACATGCTCGGAATGTATTAACATCAAATGTAACAAAACCTGTATTTGTGCGGGATTTCTCTCCCAAGAGGCCCCGGACCAGCCAGGTTCGCCATCTCAATTAAATAAAAGCCCTTGTTAGGATGGCTGAGATATCTGTATTTATATAATTCAAGAAGGGCTGCCATATTTTATGGAATAATTCGGTCTTTTGGTGCACCATATTTGTAAGGAAGTCAAGGGGAATACATTCCATAATTAATCTGTGCCAATTTGAAAGTCCAGGGGGGCCCTCAGCCACCCAGTTTACCAAAATATTTTTCCTTGCACAGAAAGAGAGAATAGAAAATAATCTCTTCCCGTGCATATCTAGGGAGGGTAAGTTCGAAAAGCCCAAAAGGAGAGATACAGGGTCCACTCTCATTTCCGTTCCTAAAATGTCTGTCAGGGTACTTGCTACTTTAGTCCAGTATCTATGGATCTTATGACAGGTCCATGGGCAATGTACAAGAGTGCCCACCTTTATTTTACATTTGGGACACATTGGAGATGCTCCTGCCTTAAATTTTGCCAATCGATCCAGTGCTATATGGGCCCTATGAAGTATCTTCAGCTGAATTGCCTGACTTCTGTTGCAGATGGTGATTCTTCAGGCATTTTCCCAAATCTCATTCCACGTTTCTATAGAGATTTCTAGTCCCAAATCCTGATCCCAAGTTTTAAGCAGATTGTCCATATCTCCCGATACTTCATCATGTAGTAAATGATAAATAGTACTGATGGAGGATACCCCCATTGGTTGTAGGACATTACATTCTCTGTCTGATTTATAAAGACTATCTAATAATGTAGTCTTCTTCTGTATGTAATCTCGAATTTGGAAGTATCGAAAGAGGTCTCCATTAGGTAATCCGAATTTCTGACGCAGCTGTTCAGAGGACATCGGGACTCCTTCTTTACATAGATCCCCTAAACAAGAGACACCCCTGGATCTCCAGAGTTTGAAAGTGGCATCTGTAAACCCCGGTTCAAATCCCCATGCTCCCACTATCGGTGCATAGGGGGATGTTTTATGTGAGTTGCCCTCATTTTGCCGCATTATATTCCAAGCTTTAACTGTGTTTAATATTATAGAGTTTTTACAGTGATCCATAATGATTTTCCTCTTGTCTGAAAATAGAAGGTTAATAAGTGGGCATTTTACTTGAGAAGCCTCGATGTCCAACCAGATTGATTGCGGGTCAGACAAGACCCAATCAGCTATGTAACTTAATAGGGAACTTAACTGATATTTCCTAAAATCTGGGAAATCCAATCCTCCCCTTGCCTGTGGAAGCTGTAGCTTCTTCAGTTTAATGAGGGGCCGTCTATGATTCCAGATAAAGGAACCCAACCAGCCATTTAATTTACGTAGTGCCAGTCTCGGCAGCATCACCGGAAGCATTCTCATTAGGTATAGGAGACGGGGCACGACATTCATTTTAATTAGTGCTATTCTACCCAGCCAGGAAATTGGAAGGTCTCCCCATCGCTGGAGATCCTGCCTTATCCTTTCCAGTAAATGCACAAAGTTAGCCTTGTATAACTGACCAAATACGGGGTAATAAAAATGCCTAAATATAAGAAACCCTCCAGGGACCACCGAAAGGGAAAGTGGGATCCGTCCAGTAAGTGGGATATACTAGCAAGGCCACCCATTGGCATAGCCTCCGATTTTGAGAAGTTAATTTTATAGCCTGAGAATGCACTAAATGTATTAATAACTTGGATTAAGTGAGGCACGGACATTAGGGGATTACTGAGGAATAGGAGAACATCATCTGCATAAAGGGTAATTTTATGTTTACCTGTACCAATCCTCAGGGCCATTATATTAGGGTCAGCCCGTATAGCTTCTGCTAGTGGCTCAATCATTAGCCGAAAGAGGACATCCCTGACGGCAGCCCCTGCCCACACTGAAGCTATCTGAGCCTAATCCATTGGTAATCACAACTGCTTTGGGATCACTATACAGTGTTGAGACCCATTTGGTAAACACCTTTCCAACACCAAACCTTTCCAATGTGTAAAACAAATATGACCATTCAACCCTGTCGAATGCCTTTTCCGCGTCTAATGAGACTACTACTCCTGGTATCTTTCCCTGATGGCAGGCTTGAATCATATTCAAAGCCCTTCTAACTGGATGATCTATTGGATGATCTACGGCCCTTAATAAACCCCGTCTGATCCTCCTTTATAATATGTGGCAATATCCTTTCTAGCCTCAATCTAATGTTTTAGAGAGGATTTAAAAATCTACATTTAGCAAGGATATTGGTCGGTATGACACGCAATCTTCTGGGTCCTTTCCTTGTTTAAGGATAAGAGAGATATTTGCCTCTTTCAGTGAAGGCGGGGGACAGCTATATCCATAAGTGGACCAGCCAATATTCCTGTAAACTCTTTATAGAATTCAGCTTGAAAACCATCTGGGCCAGGTGCCTTACCGCTCTGAAATTGCCTGATTGCGTCAAGTATTTCTTGGATTGTTAGGGGAACATTCAAGACCGATATCTGTTCTGGAGTTAGGCCCGGAAAGGTCAAATTTTTAAAAAATGATAGCATCCTCCTAGTCCTGTCTTCACAATTCTGCGATTTATATAAATCAGAATAAAATTTTCTAAAGATTGCGTTAATCCTTTTATGATCATGAGTCAAATTTCCTTGATAGATGTGATAGTTTGAGGGGCCTTCCTTTTCTTTGCAAGAAATGCTAAGTATCTACCCGGTTTGTCGCCATATTCACATAACCTTTGTTTTGCAAATAATATTTCCCTCTTAGCCATTTGAGTAAGCGTGGTGTTTAGAGCTGGCCTAAGGGCCGTAATCCTATGCAATTTGATAATAGAAGGTCTGTCTGCGTATGCTGTATCAGCCGCTTTTAAGCGAGCTTCAAGCAGATGCTGTTGTTCTCCCTTTAATTTTTTCTGGGTCGCTCAGTATGAGATGATCAAACCTCGTGTGTAAGCTTTGATGGTCTCCCACATCATTGATGGGTTGCTAGCCTTGGCTGAATTAATTTCTAAAAAAGTTTTAAATTCTTGAGAGAAGTACTTTACAAATTTACTATCTTTCATCAGGAAGGGGTCAATACGCCAATGCCGATGGGATGTCTCGTTGTTCCTCGTCTTGATTTCCATATATACAGCAGCGTGATCAGAAATTGCTATACTACCTATTTTACAGGATGCTATGGAATTTTAAAAAATCGAGGGGGCAAAAAACATATCGATTCTGGTATGGCATTTATGTGGATTGGAGTAAAAAGAAAAATCTCTGCCCTGTGGATGAAGACATCTCCATACATCTACTGATCCTAATTCTTTGTTCAGATCCACCAATTGTCTAGATCTGGGAGATACTCCTGCAGTACTCTTGGGAATTCAATCTATTTCTGGATCCATAATACAATTAAAGTCTCCCCCTATAATTGTATGACCGGCACCAAGAGCCATCAATTTTGAGAAGGCTTCCGTTATAAATTTAAAGGGGTATGCTGGGGGGCAGTACAAATTTAAAATCCCATATTCTTCTCCATTTATAAGGGCTATAATCAGAATATATTATCCAGATTCATCTTTTATCTGATTTAGGATTTTGAAAGGGAAATTCTTCCAAACGAGAATAACAACTCCCCTGCTTTTTGAGCTAAAAGAAGACAAAAAGGCCTGATCAAATCCACCCTGTCGTAGTTTCAAGTGTTCTTTATCCAATAAGTGTGTCTCCTGTAGGAGAGCTATATTAACCCTTTCTTTCTTGAGGTTTGATAATACTTTCTTCCTTTTGACTGGCGAATTACTCCCCTTGACATTCCAGGTGCACCACTTAACTGACTGATCAACCATAATCATCCAGGCAAATCCGAGACCCCTCGGGAGGGGAAACCCTATCCAGAACATCCCAAGCATAGAGCATATAAAATTCACAAAAATAAAGGCTCTCTAATACACTCACAACAGTATAATAAAAAACTATTTCTAAATAATAATTTAAAAAAACGTATTTTCCCCTTGTTCCCAGGGGGTGTCACTTCCTTTCCAAAAGTCCATCATATCCTCTCCCAACC
This sequence comes from Chiloscyllium punctatum, assembly GCF_047496795.1. Classification (NCBI taxonomy): domain Eukaryota; kingdom Metazoa; phylum Chordata; class Chondrichthyes; order Orectolobiformes; family Hemiscylliidae; genus Chiloscyllium; species Chiloscyllium punctatum. The sequence goes on along the minus strand of NC_092742.1, from coordinate 104,800,999 downwards.
AATGCCCCACCCTTGACCCAGGCACTCCTCAATAGGATTTTAGATTAGATTAGATTACTTACAGTGTGGAAACAGGCCCTTCAGCCCAACAAGTCCACACTGCCCTGCCAAAGCACAACCCACCCACACCCCTACATTTACCCTTACCTAACACTACAAGCAATTTAGCATGGCCAATTCACCCTGACCTGCACATCTTTGGATTGTGGGAGGAAACCGGAGCACCCAGAGGAAACCCACACAGACACGGGGAGAATGTGCAAACTCCTGAGGTGGGAATTGAACCCGGATCTCTAGCGCTGTGAGGCAGCAGTGCTAAGTGCTAACCACTGTGCCACTGTGCCACCCGTGAGGAGAATTCATATATACTACAGAGCTAGAGTTAACAGTGAGCACCCTACCCCCACCCCCCACCCACACTAACACCTGGATATATTTGGTAATGTTAATACCATGTATAAACATATATAACTATAAAATTACAACCTCAACAAGTAATATTTAAATATAATAATACAAAATAACAAGGGAAAACAACCCTGCTCCTAGAGACAAAGTTAAAATAGGATAAGGTAACCACTTCCCCCCACCAACAATAACTAGGCTTAATATATATATATATATACATATATAGAATAATTTAAAAAACCCAAGTGGGGGGAGAAAATCGTTAAGTAGAGAACAAATAAATAAATCCCTCTCCCCACCCCTCAAGATAATATTAAACAGTAAGGTAAAAAAAAAGGGGGGGGGTGTAAACCGGAGTGGGGGGAAAGCAAACCAACCTCAATTATCTCTTCCAATTTATCTAAGAGAGTCCAAAAATTCCTTAGCCTTTTCCAGCAATCCGAAGTTATACACGGATCCTTCATGGTTAAAGTGTAGCGTTGCTGGGTAGTATAACGAGTACTGAATATTTAAGTCCCTTAAACACTTCTTTGCCTCATCGAACGCCTTCCCCTTTTGGACCAGAGCTGGGGAAAAGTCCTGGAATAACATGATCTTGGATCCTTTATAGATCATGGCTTGGGAATCTTTTCCAAGATTTCTGGAGGCTTCTAAGAGTATCTGCCTCTCCTTGTAGCTTTGCAGCCGGAACAGGACCGGGCGGGCACGCTGCTTCGAGCCGGGCCCGCGTATTGCAACCCGGTAGGCCCATTCCACCCTTACCTGGCCTGATCCAGCCTCCAGATTTAAAAGCTGTGGAAGCCACCATTCAAGGAACACTGTAAGCTGGCCTTCCTCTTCCCGTTCGGGAAGGCCCAGCAAACGAATATTTTTTCGACGATCTCGATTATCGAGGTCGTCAATGTGGTTTTCTAACGTCTGGACTCGCCGTTCGAGAGTCCAGGCCCGATCCACGGCCGATTGTGCTGTAGTTTCGGAGGTCGCGGCCTTTAGCTCCACCTCTCAGACTCGGCGCTCGATTTCTTTAATGTCTCTGTCGTGCTTTTGCAGTGCGGCCGAGAGTGAGTCCCATTGACTTCGGGATTCTTCAATAAAAGCGTTGATCTTTGCGTCAAGTTTAGAGATGATTTCCATGAGGCTCACCACTGTAGGTAAGTCCCCGGGGCGGCTGCAGACACCTCCGCTGCAGCTGGAGAGGGTGAGGGAGGGGTTCCTGCTTGCTGAGAACTGCGGGCTCCCTTCCCTTTAGTCATTTTTACTGAAGATTAGATTGTTTAAATTTAATACTAAACAACCAATTAAATTAAACAGCTATTTTAAATAATTTGGTGAGTGTGGTGGGGGTGGGTGACCCACTTTGCCCAAGTCTTGGGAGGAGCACTCTCGACTCAGACTTGCTGGGTCGCCGCCATCTTGGATCCCCCAGAAACGTGCTCTTATTGAGACACACAAATTTCTGAGGGGGTTTGATGGGTTAGATGCTGAGAAGACGTTTCACCTCATGGGGGAGTTCAGAACTTGAGGACATTGGTTTAGAAACGGGCTCTCCTAATTAAGGAGATGACGAAGAATTCTATCCTCTTCCCCAGACAGCAGTGAAGGCTGCTCACTTAATATACTCCAGGCCAAGTTCAACAGATTTTGATACACAAAGGAGTCCAGGGTTACATGGGCAGACAGGAAACTGAAAGTCAACCACTATCAGATCAGCCATGACTGTACTGAATGACAGAACAAGCTGGAAAGGCTGGGTGGCCTACTCCTGCTCCTATTTCTTTTGTTGTAGCGGAATCATTAGCGGTAGCAGTCAGCCAAGATTAACTAAATATCAGCCATGATCGAGAAGACTCAATGGACCAAGTGGCCTAATTCTGCCCCTATATCTTATGAGCTTATGAAGTCACCTCCTTCTGTTCTGTGATAATTTTCCTTACGAAGCCCAATACCCCAAGTATTTGTCACCATTATCTCACTCTGCCCTGCCATCCTCAATGATCTGTGAATGTTTCGCTAACGTGTCCCTGTTCCTGCAGCCCCCTCTGAGTGGCACCCTTATTTTCTGTTAGCTCTCCATGTTCTTTCTACTTAATCTGCTTAAATTTCTCCACATTGAGTTTCACGTCATGTAGGTTTCATGTTGGCGGTTGGTGAGTGGGAAAGTCCTTTTTGATTTGTACAAATCTAATTTTGTTTGCGGTTTGCACTTGCCATTTAGCCGAAATGTACAATTTTAATTCTGTTACTCCCAGCCTGAAGCAGGGCTTCCAATGGAAGAGCAGCTGGGTTTAGTTAAACCCAACAGCTCACATTGGTTCCTCATTCAGTTGGTCAGAAAGATTTTTGTGTTAGACCATATAAATTCAGGCAAACAGAGATTTTATTTTTGTGCAGTGGTAGTGTCCCTATCTCTGGGCTAGAAGTTGCAGGTTCAATTCCCACCTGCTCAAGAGTTGTATCATAACATGCCTGGGCTGATTGATTCGAAAGTATCTATAAAGTTAGCCAACTTAGTGCAACTTACAATTTAGTACTGGCAGGGAAAGAGGTGTTCTGTTGTTCTTCCTAGACATTTTCAGACTCCAAGAATTGATTCTTATTCTGCTACAGGAGAAACTAAGATGTTGTACCTGGATACCTTTGTACCTAAATGGCATCAGGAATAGCATCATTGTACTCTTTTCACTGTACTCCAGTATCCCTGCACTTGAGTACACGTGACAATAAAATCTAAATTCTAATTCTGAACGGGTTGATGAGTATCAATTCTGGTCTCTGTACTTTCAGGAAGATGCTGTTAAGCTTGAAAAGGTTCAGAAAAGATTTACAAGATGTTGCAGAGACTGAAGGTTTGAATTATAGGGAGAGGCTGACTGGGCTGGGGATACTTTCCCTGGAGCATCAAAGGCTGAGGGGTGACCTTAAAAAACTATGAGGGGCATGGATGGGTGAACATCCAAGGTTTGTTCCCTAGGGAGTCCAAAACTAGCGGCATAGGTTTAGGATGAGAGGGGAAACATTTTAAAGTGACCCGAGGGGCAACTTTTTTCGCACAGAGGATGGTATGTATATGGAACGAACTGCCAGAGGAAGTGGTGGAAACTGGTACAATTACAACATTTAAAAGGCATCTGGATGGATATATGAACAGGAAGGGTTTGGAGGGATATGGGCCAAATGCTGACAAATAGGACTAGATCAGTTTAGGATATCTGAACAGCATGGATGAGTTGGATCAAAGGGTCTGATTCTGTGCTGTATGATTGTACGATTCTTTGACTCTATCTGGTAAATGACTCAGGTTCGTTCTATTCACATAAGTGACTATGAAAGTGAATAAAATAATTACGTCAATAATTACAGTATATTGAGGATGACAGGTCAGGTGACGTGTCACAGCTGCAGCATATGGGAGCTTCTGGATGCCAGTTGGACCAGGGTAATCATATCTGTTGTAAATATCTTAAGTTTGAGCACATCTATATCAGTTTATAAGATGAAGGAGCAGCACTCTGAAAGCTAGTGCTTCCAAATAAACCTGATGGGCTATAACCTGGCGTTGTGTGATTTTTAAGTTTATAAGATGTGGTTGATCTGCAAACACTGTGATGCAACAGGGAGCGGGAGTCTTACTGAGATTCTTTATACTAGGAAAAAGTCACACCTCATAACGTCTAATCATCTGATCTGGGCAGTGTTCAGAGGCAGGGGAATATGACTACACATGAGGTTGTTACGGAGACCCAGAGGGCAGGAACAGAGCTAAACCAGGTGACACTGACGGCTACAAATTGGATGAGCTAACTGACCATGGCACTGTAGTACAGGAAACTAATCAAGAGGAGGAAGAAGGAATGTAGCACTTGGAAGAGACAATACACTAACCGGGATTGATGCCGTTCTTTATAGCAAAGAGCATGAATTCAGACACTGAGCTGCCAAGTGCCAGGGTTCAAGGTTGGAGAGGAAGTGGTAGAATCCCTATAGTGTGAAAGCAGACCATTTGGCCCATCGAATCCACACTGACCCTCTGAACAGCATCTCACCCAGACCCACACCCCTACCCAATAACCCGACTTTTCCTATGTTTAATCCACCTAGCCTGCACATCCCTGGACACTTTGGGCAATTTAGCATGGCCAATCCACCTAACCTGCACATGTTTGCAGTGTGGGAGGAAACCAGAGCAGCCAGAGGAAACCCAGGCAGACAACTGAGAGGATGTGCAAACTCCACATGGACAGTTGCCCAAGAGTGGAACTGAACCTGGGTCCCTGGTGCTGTGAAGCAGCGTGTAGGTACCAACATCATAGGCAGAGAAGAGGAAGTGGTTCTGCACAGTCAGTCTGGGGTACTAGGTACCAAATTAAGAAACAGAACCACCAAAGTCATAATCACTGGATTATTACATGAGCCACATCAACATTAATGGAAGGTAAACAAGGTTTTATGAAGATGTAGGGGTACTGTAGCTTTAAGAGAGATGAAAAGCTAGCAAGAACTCAGAGAAGCACAGAGAGCCCAGAACAAAGTAACAATGTAACATTCAGTTGAAACAACTAGCTAAGAGATGTATTGCCTAGATACAAAAAACAAATTCAAATTCGGTCAATCAGTTTAAATTATGCCCCAAGATACCAAACTCCAATCAAGTTTGAATTTAGTATTTTGACAATATTAAAATCAATGAAATGATCCAATATTTTGGGGCATAAATATCAGATACTTTGAACAGTTACCCAGAGTGGTTAAGAGCAGCCAGCACCAACAACTAGAGAGACTGCTTGCAGAAAGATCTGCTCCCTTAAAGGTATCTTTATCTATCAAAGACCTGGGAAGCAGGATCCCTAAGAAGAAGAAAAGAGGACAGAGGAAAATCTACAGGGACACTCGGCAAACGTGACTGGTTTTGAAATGTGACTTTTTTTTGTAAATCGTAATTGGGAGTTTTATCAGACTAGTATTATAGAGGGGGAGGTAAAAGATAGGTTTAAGAGAACAGAGTTGTAAATACTTGTTAGTTAATTATTCTCTGTTAGACTTTTAAAAAGTTGTTAATTTTTACTTTAAATAGTGACTTCTGGGGATAGTTTTTTCCTGGTGAATTTTAACAGATTACAGCACGGGGTGAATATTTTCTGTGGTGTTCGTTTAAATTAGCAGAGGGGTTTGCCCCGTGTCACTAGGATTTGAATTGTTCAGTTATCGGATTCGTGATCTGAACAGGTTTAGACCAACTTGAATAGATTTGAGGTACGATAAAAGCCCAGTAGATTTAAACACTTGCAGGTTAGTGTCCTAGATCTTTAAATAAAATGTAAGTGAGACAATTTGTTTAATTTCGGTGACTTGGGGTTGATTACATTAAAAGTGAGAGAAATGGCTCTTAAAATTGCTAAAGAGGTTCTGGGATTTGAAGACGATTCTCAAAATTGCCAAGAAAATTAGAAGGAAAGAAAAAGGCCATATTTTCAGAATTAGCAAAGAAGATAGATTTGGGTTTAACCAAGGACAAAAGTAAAGTAGAAATTGTAAGGGAATTACTCAAACACTTAGGTGTTGCAGAGAAACAGACAAGTGCACTACAGTAGAAAAACTTACATTACAAATGGGGAAAATTGGGTTAGAAGATAAACAAAGAGAGAGAGAGGAAAGAAAGAGAGAAGAGCGAGAGGAAAAAGAGACAGAAGGATATCACTAGCTGAGCAAAGAGAGAAGAGAGGGAGAGAGAAATAAGAAAGGAAGAGACAAAAAGACAAAGAATTTGAACTTGAGAAGTTGCAACTTAGTCAGCAAAGTCAAGTTAACAGGCTGGAGATTAAAAGAGAAGGTAGTGATTTATACAAATATGTCAAAACTCTGCCACATTTTGATGAGAAAGATGTTGAAGCCTTCTTTATTCCATTTGAAAAATTGGCTAGGCAGATGGAGTGGTCCGAGGATTTATGGGTAATGCTAGTTCAGACTAAACTGGTAGGCAGAGCTATTGAGGTATTTGCCGCACTGTCAGATGAGGGGTCAAGAGATTATGAAGAGATTAGCAGGCTATTTTAAGTGCTTAGAAGCATAAAGACAGCGGTTTAGAAACACAAAGGAGGAACCAGGTCAGACTTATGTTGAGTTCAAAAGAATTAAACATAGTCACTTTGATAGATGGGTACGTGCTTTAAAAATAGGTAGGACCTTTGAGGCTCGAAGAGAGATTATTCTACTGGAGGAGTTTAAAAACACACTTCCAGAGATGGTAAGAATTCACATGGAGGGACAGAAAGTTCAGGAAGTGAGAAGGGCAGCAGAATTAGCAGATGAATACATGTTGGTGAATAAGACAAGGTTTCGACCAGAATTTCTTCCTGTGAGGGATAGAAGTTGGGAGAAGGGGAGATCCTACACTACGAAAGAAAGAGTAGAGAACACTGGTAAGAGTTTACCACAGGTTAAAAACGAAGCCCAAGAGAGTGGAAAGGAGGTGAAAGGCCTCAGGTATTTCCACTGTGGTAAAGTGGGATACGTAAAGCCACAGTGCTGTTTGTTAAAGAAAGGTACTGTGGGAAAAGATGTGGCATTAGTGAAGGTCATAAAGGAGACCCCAAGAAGAGCCGGGGGACTAAAGGAGAGTGCACAGCCTCGGCAGGGACTGGGTATGAAATTAGTACCTGATCACTATAAAGTGTTTGCCTCAGTGGGTAAAGTTTACTCAGAAAGAACAGGGGGAGAAGGACAAGAAATTATAATTTTAAGAGATACAGGCTCTAACCAGTCGCTGATAGTAAGGGATGAGCGAATATGCACTTTTTTTGATCTGTTACTGAAGAGTGTGGTAACTTGTGGGATAGATGGACAGAAATTTAACGTTCCCTTATGTAAGATCAGGTTGGAGTGCCAACTCAAGAATGGGAATTAACAGTGGGAGTGATTGAGAGTGTCAGTTCCAGGAATTCAGTTTGTTCTTAGGAATGATTTAGCAGGGTCCAAGGTGGGAGTGACACCCCTTGTTAAGGAGACGCTCAAGGAAGACCAAGAAACTGAGGAGTTAAAATAGAAATATCCTGGTGTTTTCCCAGATTGTGTAGTAACCAGATCCCACTATCATAAGTCACGGCATGAAGCAAAAACTAAAGAGAAAGATGAAGGAGTTGAGATTCAGTCAGTGGGCACCCTGTTTCACATAAAAAAGCTGAACAGGCAGAGGGTCAGACAGGAGTGTTTACTCCTGAAAGGCTAAGCAACTTGCAACAGCAAGGCAAGATGATAAAAGATATATATGTAGATGCGTACTCCAAAAAGGAGGCAGAGAATATTCCAGAGGGTTATTATCTGAAAGATAGAATCCTAAGATGGAAATGAAGACCTTGGCAGGTTAGTACAGAGGAGAAATGAGCCAAAGTGCACCAGGTTGTGTTCCCAGTAGCATACTGATAGGAAATGTTACGGGTAGCACATGAGCTACTTGTAGGAGGTCACCTAAGGGTGTGAAAAACTCAGGCTAAGGTACAAAAACATTTTTATTGGTCTGGCACGCACAAGGGTGTGGCTAACTTCTGCCATATGTGTCATACATGCCAAATGGGAGGTAAGCCATAGGCAGTAATAAAACCTGCACCTTTATTGCCAATTCCCACATTTGAGGAACCTTTCACGCAGGTTATAATTGATTGCGTAGGCCCCCTCCCGAGAACTAAAGGTTGGAACCAGCACTTTTTAACCGTAATGGATGTGTCTACCAGATTTCCAAAGGCTCCATTATGGAGTATTAAGGCAAAAAGGGTGGGAGAGGAGTTAGTAGCTTTCTTCACATGGTATGTGTTATCCAGAGAGGCTCAGTCGGACCAAAGGTCACATTTTACTGCTAGGCTGTTTAAGGAAGTCATGGATACCTTAGGTATACAACGCTTTAAGTCCAGTGTGTAACATTCTGAATCTCAGGGAGCTTTAGAAAGGTGGCATCAGACCTTGAAGACTATGTTGAGAACATACTGTCAGGATCATCCAAATGATTGGGATAAAGGTATCCCATTCGTATTGTTTCCCATTAGAGATGCCCCCAAACTAATCTACTCAGTTCACTCCCTTTGAGTTAATATTTGGACATGAAGTGAGAGGCCCTTTAAAATTAATTAAAGAAAAATTGACAGGACCAAAGTTTGAGATCTCACAATTAGATTTTGTATTGGAGGTGAGGGAGAGATTAAATCGAGCAGGTGAGTTAGCTAAACAGCACCTAAAGAGGGCACAGTATAGAATGAAACAGGTGGCAGATGAACCTTCTGAGACTCAGAAGTTTTCCCGAGGGGATGACGTGTTAGTACTGTAACCAGTATTAGGAAATCACTTCAAAAAGGGTTTAGTGGTCCCTATCAAATTGAGAAAAAGATGAGTCAGGTGAGCTATCTCGTAAAGATGCCAGATAGAACAGGTATCAGGTATGTCATGTGAATATGTTGAAACAATATTATACTAGAAAGAGAGACCTGGAGAAACAGGTGTTAGTTACTGCCCTGCAGAGTGAGGAATCAAATCCAGATGATGTGGGTTTTGAAGTGCCTCAAAACAGATTTAAAAATGAAGAAGTCCTTGAGGAATGGGATAGGTTAGTAAACTGTCTCATGAGTATAGCACGCTGTTGAAAGGTTTGTTACTGAAGTATAAAGACATATGTAAGAATCAGCTGGGGAGGACTAATGCTATTGTACATGAAGTAGACATCGGGAATACTGCTCCGATAAAATAACGTCCCTATCGGCTTAATCCTTTCAAAGCCAGACAGGTCCAGAATGAGGTGGAGCCATGCTCTACGAGGATATCATCAAACTGAGCCAGAGCCAGTGGAGTTCACCGATCGTCTTAGTTCCCAAACCGGACAGGACTCAATGATTTTGCATGGATAATCAAAACATCAATGCCATTACAAAATTGGACTCATATCCAATTCATAGATTGGAGGACTGTATTGAGAGAGACGGACAAGCCAGTTACATCACCAAGTTGGACTTCCTGCATGGTTACTGGCAGGTACCTTTATCAGAGATGGCAAAAGAAATTTCTGCGCTTGTAACCCCAAAAAGGCTATATCAATTTATAGTGATGCCCTTTGGAATGAAGAATGCCCCTGCTACATTCCAAAGATTCATGAACAGAGTTGTGGCTGGGTTACCAAACTGTGCAGTCTATTTGGATTGTATGGGGATCTTTAGTAAGTCCTGGAAAGGTCACATGGAATAGTTGGCAGAGCTCTTTGAACGACTATGAGAAGCAAAACTGGTAATAAACTTAAAACTGAATTCACGAAAACAGAGGTTACTTTCCTGGGACATAACATAGGTCATGTAAGGTTGACCCCACAGAATGCAAAGATAAAGGCCATCAAGGAATCTCCACGATCAAACTCAAAGAAAGAGGTGCTTCGATTCTTCCACAGCATAGTGGCACTGTTTACCGATTTGCTGAAGAGGAACACAAAATGTTGGTGGACAGAACAATGCCAGGAGGCATTCGACCATTTGAAATCAATATCAACCACTGCCCCACTTCTAGCTACTCGAGACTTTTCACAACCTTTTAAAGTTGCCATCGATGCTAGGGACATAGAAGTTGGAGCTGTACTGCTATAGGAAGATGATAATGGGATTGAAGAAACTTAATATCCACCAGAGGAAATATTCCACAATCAAAAAAGAACTACTGAGTTTGGTACTGGCCTTACAACATTTTAATGTGTACGTCATGAAAAATGTGTCAGAGATGGTTGTGCACACAGATCACAATTCATTTACATTCTTAGAACACTTTAAAGACAAGGATGTGAGACTGTTTCATTGGAGTCTTATGTTACAGACTCTCAATTTACATATCATACATGTTGCAGGTCGTAAGAATGTAATCACAGATGCGTTATCATGGATTTGATTGATAAAGTACAGATAAGATACAGCTATTCAATGTTATATGGTGGGAGGAAGTTAATCTGAACTTAGATTCAAGTCATATGTATATCATGATAATGTAGTTTAGGAGTAGGGAGAAAAGAAGCCACCTTTTCATTATGATGGTTTATTTTCTCTTAAGCAGGGAGGTGTTATGAAGATGTAGGGGTACTGTAGCTTTAAGAGAGATGAAAAGCTAGCAAGGACTTAGAGAAGCACAGACAGTCCAGAACAAGGTAACAATGTAATATTTGGTTGAAACAACTAGCTAAGAGCTGTGTTGCCTGGATACAAAAACAAATCAAACTTGGCCAATCAGTTTAAATTATGCCCCGAGATACCAAACTCCAATCAAGTTTGAATTTAGTATTTTGACAATATTAAAACCAATGAAACGATCCAATATTTTGGGGTATAAATATCAGACACTTTGAACAGTTACCTAAAATAGCAAAGAGCAGCTAGCACCAACAATGAGAGAGACTGCTTGCTGAAAGATCTGCTCTCTTAAAGGCACCTCCATCTATTAAAGACCTGGGAAGCAGAATCCATAAGAAGAAAAGAAGACATAGGAAAATCTACGGAGGACACTCAGCAAAGCTGACTGATTTTGAAACATGATTATATTTCCCCGTAAATTGTAAACGGGAGTTTTATCTGAATAGCATTGTGGAGGGGGAGATAAATGATAGGTTTAAGAGAACAGAGTTGTAAGTGTTGTTAGTTAATTATTCTCTGTTAGACTTTTTAAAAAGTTGTTAATTTTTACATTAAATAGTGATTTCTGGGGATATTTTTTTTCCTCTCGAATTTTAACAGATTATAGCATGGGGTGAATGTTTTCTGTGGTGCTGGTTTAAATAAGCAGAGGAGTTTATCCCATGTTGTAACAAGAGATAAATACACAGCTCAAAGACTGGTGTCAGACGAGTAAGGAGGTGGCCGATGAACTGTGGAGTTATCTTGTATTGGTAAGGAGAACGCGAGGAACATCCGGAAAACAGCAAAAAATCAGGATGTGGGATGGTAGGAGAAATGCAGCAAAATCACAATCACGAGGGAAGTGGTACAGAATAAATTAGTGGAGCCACGGACTGCCAAGTGCCCTTGTTCTGACTGACTTCATCCTAGGATTTTAAAAAAAAAGTGGCTATTGAGATAGTTGATGTATTGCCATTACTTTTCCAAAACACCCAGATTCAGGAAAGATCCTACAGTGACAGTAAATGCCACTCCTTTATTCAAAAAGTAAGGGAAACTTCAGGCCAGTGAGCTTCACATATGCCAGAGGGAGGATGTTAGAAGTTATCATTAGAAGAGTTATGGCAGGGTACTTGAATACATTGAATCTGGCAGAGTCAACATGGTTTGTGAAAACATGGTAATCATGATTGACCAATCTATTGGAGTCCTTTGAGGAGCTAACACCTGTTGGGGATAAAGGGGAATTGTTGGTGTACTGAACTTCGATCACCAGACATTTGATAAGGTGTCACATCGAAGGTTATTGTAGAAAATAAGAGCTCATGGTGAAGGGAAGAACATACTGGTATGGATGGTGGATGGGTTGGCTAACAGGAATCAGAGAAGGAACAAGTGAGGATTTTTTTCAGGATAGTAGAATGACAGAAGTGGTGTGGCACAGGGCTGGGTTTTGGGCCCTCAACTCTTTACAATTTATAGAAATGATCTGTATGAAGGGACTGAAGGAATAACGGCTAAATGTGCTGATGACACAAAGATAGGTAGGAAAATAAGTTGTGAATATGACACAAGGAACCTACCAAAATATATAAATAGATTCAGTAAATGGACAAAGATTTGGCAAATGGAGTATAATGTGATAAAATGTGAAATTGTCCACTTTGGCCAGAAAAATAAGAAAAATCAACATACTTTTGATATGATGCAAGGTTGCAGAGCTCTGAGATGTAGAAGGATCTGAATGTCCCAGAACACTGTTCAAAAATTAAGAATTGCCTTTTTGAGGATGACGAAAACTTTTTTTTCTAAGAAGGTTATGCGATTTTAGAACTCTGCCTCAAACACAAAGTAATAAAATGCAGATACAGCAATTACAGCAGTAATGAGGAAAGCTATTAAGATGTTGTTATATATCACAAAAGGAATTTAAATACAAGAGTAAAGAGTTACCAATTCAGTTTTACTGAGCACTGGTGAGACTACATGTACCATGTACAATACTGGCATTTTATTTATGGAAAGATGTAAGCACTGGGGGTTTATTCACAGATGGTTTATTCAATTAACAGCTGGAATTACAGTTTTCTTCTGAGGAAAGGTTGGATGGGCTGGACTTGTATTTGCTACAGTTTATAACAGGCAACTTGAATTAAACATATGTGATCCAGAGGGGGCTTGATTGGGTGAATGTGGAGAGGATATTTCCTCCTGTGAGATAATCTAGATTGAAGATCACTGTTTAAAACTCTGAGGTTTAAAACAGAGATGAGGTGAAATATTTTCTCTCTGAGGGACATGAATCTTCCATAAAGGTGGTAGAAGCAGAGTCCTTGTGGATTTGTTAAAAGAATTTGATCAGCCAGGATCACATTGAATGGTAGAGCAAGATTGAGCGACGAAATGGCCTACTCTGGATTCATACATTCCCTTGTGTCTACTCATTTCCCAGCACCATCATTCCTCTTGCAGTCTAATACTCTTATCCTCAGAGTTTGCTGCGTGTGTCACCTGTAAATTTTGAAATTGTCCTCATACTCATGGTCTAGGTGATTAAAGAAAAGTAGTGGCCCTAATACAGACCCTGGGAAAACCCACTTTACAAATATTTAAATGGAGCAGAATTCGACTTTTCAGCCTATTGATCTTGCTCCACCATTCAATAAGATCATGGCTGATGTATTTGTGTTTTGAATCCACATTCCCATCTACTTCTGATCACCTTCAATTTACCTTTGCCTAACAGGAATCTACTTACCTTCGTCTTAAAAATATTTAACAACCTCCTCCCCAACTGCCTACTGAGGCACAGAGTTCTAAAATCACATAACCCTCTTTGAAAAAAAAAGCTTTTATCATCCTCAAAAAGGCAATTCGTAATTTTTAAATAGTATTTTAAACAATGTTTAAACTAGTTCTGCACTCACTTGCAAAAGGAAACATTATTTCCATATCCACTTTGTCAAGACCATCCAGGTTCTTCTAAACTTCAATCAAGTCACCCCTCATCCTTCTAAATTCCTGCAGAAATGAGCCTAGCTTTAGTCATTCCAGGTATCAATCTAGCAAACCCTGTCTGAATTGCTTCCAATGCATTTACAATGTTCCTTAAATAAGGAGAAAACAGTATTTGAGATGTGGTCTCACCCATGCCCTGTATAACTGAAGCATAACATCCTTACATTTATGTTCAATTCCTTTAAACATGTTCCTGGCTTGCTTGAATATGTGCTGTTTGAATGAAAGGATTAAAACTGAAATGGTTAACTACAGATTCAGTTAGAACTGTCAGTAATTTAAAAAAACATAAATCAATGATGAAGAGCCAGGCCTTGGAAACAAGGCCATGAGTGATAGAAACAAGGATGCAACCTAGCCTGCACAATCAGTAGGATAAGGGGAGGCCACCAGCGGATACAAACTTATTAACAAATAGTTGTAAACTGATGAGATTAAGAACTGGTTAGATTATCTGAAGAGTATAAAAGCTAAAACCTTGTGGGTTTTTCAGAATCTAGATTCTCATGCTTTTACTTCTTCCACTTAATAATCTTTTGCTCTGCTGTTCTTCTGACCAATCTGAAATAACTCCACAGAGGCTGATATCCTATCCCCAAGTCACCCTTTAATCACAATTTGATGCTGATCCTGTTTCTTCAGAGCCAGCTCTCAGAGTGAACAGGACATCTGACACTCCTGTTTATATCTGTCAGCCAGGGCTCCCTGATTGGGGTTGTTAATCTGGTCCAATCAGGGAACTCACATTCTATGAGATCCACCTGGCTGACCTCATTCAACCACTACACAATCATCAGCCCTTTAACTTGATGCTTTACCTAACGTCTTTAGCAAATTGTTAATGCTGGGTCATCTCTTTATAATACGACTGTGTAGTAAGAATATACTTATTCTGCACATTTTGAAATATTCCCTTAAATGTTTGACATTGCACATCTATTGACCTATCTCCTCGTTCACTTCAGCTAGCTCAGCTTTGATGCCCACATGGTTTTCCTTGTTTAGATTTAAAATACTAGTCTTAGACCCAATCTTCTCCCTTTAAACTGGATGAATAACTCAATCATATTGTGGTCACTCTTAACTACAGGTGCTTTTACTCTGAGGTCATTAATTAATCCTGTCACACAATTACATGATATCTAAACTAATAAAGGACACTCTGTTTGGTTCGAAAATGTACTGCTATAAGAAATTATATCAACAGAATTTTATGAACTCCTCATCCAAGCTACTGCCAAGCATATATTTTCAGTTTATATATAGATTAAAATTTTGCATGATTATTGCCACTCTTTACCACAAGCACCCAATATTGCTCCTTACATACTTTGTCTCACCTGGTGGTGACTGTGGAGGGGCTGTAGATCACTTCCACTGGTGGCTCCTTTTCCCTACTATTCCATAGACTCGAAATGTTGACTCTCCTGCTCCTCGCATGCTCCCCAACCTGCTGTGCTTTTCCAGCACCACACGTTTTGATTCTGATATCCAGCATCTGCAGTCCTCACTTTCTCCTTCATCCCCAGAGTCAGTCGAATGAAGTGCTTCCAATGCAAATTTTTCCCTTTTATGTAAGGAGATGAAACAGTACACAGTACTCCAGATAAAGTCTCACCTCTACCATTATCGTAAAACATCCTTGCTTTGATCTTCTATTCTCCATGCAATTAACAGCATCCCATTTACCTTCTTAACCATTTGCTGTACCTGCACACTTTTGATGACTTATGCATTATGACACCTAGATCTAAGTTCTGTAATCTCTGTTTAAATAATATGTTGTTTTTCTATTCGTCCATCCAAAGTTGTCAAGTTCACATTTTCCCAAAATATAATCCATTTGCTAAACCTTTGCTCACTAAATCTCTCTGCAGCCCTTTGCAGACTCCTTATGCCCTTTTTTGCAACTTACTTTCCTACTCATCAAGTCATCACAAAATGTAGCAAACAGTACCTTAAATCCTGAGATTAATATAGATTGTAAATAAGTTGCTGTTATTGTGTCCAACTTGAACAATGACTCCAATTTCTACTTGTTGTAGAATACGGCCCAAAAATGACTCATTTATCCCCACTCTCTATTTCCTGTTAGTCAGCAAAAACATGAATTGTACGTTTTTTGGCTCAGTGTGAGTTGTGGGAGTTTATGGGGTTTCCACCATGACGTCTGAGTCAGGTTCCTCACCATGTCTTCGCAAACTCGCCTTATGAATTGCCATAGTGTTCCTCTCCCATCCAGTTGCAGCTTCCCTCAACCTGCTCCCAGAACAACTTGCTGTTCCATGTATATCCTGGCAATTCTTCTGCTGGCTCCATCTCTAAAAGCTTACTGTGCACCTGGACAGACTCTGTCAGTCTACAGCTGCCTCTGCACTGTTCCTGACATTTGCCCCACATGTGGCAGGCTGGTAGGCAGGCAGACAGCAGGGGTGGGGGAGGGCGAGTGGGATCAATACCTCGCTTTGTGGACAGGAATCTGCAGATGTTGCTGGATGGGATAGGGCAGAGAGATGACCTCTTCCTCCCCAGAACCAGCAGGAAAAGGTGCGACACCAGACTACATCCAGCCTGATCTGTGGGAGCCACTCGGCTCAGTGCATGCTTCCGCCATCAGGAGGAATGCCCTTAATATAGGAAGCAAGTCAATGAGCTTCTCCACTCTGTCAGGGTCAGTGCCACCATCTTGTTTCTGATACCTCACCCTCACCCTCTCTCTGTCACTGCACCCACCTCCCAACAAGACTCATATTCCAGCCCTCTCACTACTACCAGCAATATCTTCCCCACTCGCTGTTCCTGACCCTGACAGCACCGGCCTGACCCCTGCCTGCCCACTCGCCCACCAAGGACACTTCCCCTTCTGCGGCAACTGGAATAGCTCTGTTCTCCATTTCCAGCTCCCTTTATACCTACCTCTCTCACTCCAAAAGGGAGACAGTCCCTAACAGGGCAGGAAAGATCAAGGCAGGGGATATGCTGCCCAACATTCAGCTGCCTCCGCCCTTTATGTGACAAGCATCCTGACTCTGACCATCCTGGAGGCTGCCTTGACTTAGAGTGCTCGGAATCCCTAATTGAAGATTAACTCTCCTGACTGGTCTGGGGCCTACTGACAGGTTTTCTTCCTTTGCGTCTGCACTAAATATCGAGGCAAAACAGAAGTAGCATAAGCCGGATATAGCTGGCCAAGAGGTCAAAGTGCAGCAAGGCAGTGAGCATCTAGACAGGCTTAGAGTGATTGTGTTCTGTGGCAGTGAGCAAAGAGCCTGGAGACACAGGCAGGACCAGTCCATAAGCTCACATTGTCCTTGCTGAAGTGTCCTGGAAAGAGACTGGAGATGCACTATGAAGGTTCTTAGAGGCTGGTAAATGTCAAATGTCAATGTCCGTGTGACTGTTGCCCATGGAGTATACCCTGAGATGTTGGTGCCCAGTGTCCTACAGAGCAAGCATAAACTAAATTCACCAGGCACCTGCTCTGGTTTCCATATGGAATTTTCTCAATGTTGAACTGGTTCGGCAAGTTTGGTTAGATAGGAAGAGTAAAAGTTAATGAGATGAGTTGGACTGTCAACAAGGCCTTTCACAAGCTGTAAATCCCCTTAATTGGTATCTCACCACTGCCCAGTGAGAAACTTAACCTCGCTGTTTATGAAAAGCATGATGAAACAAGATGCTCCTGACATCAACCTAGAATTCTCATCCGATTCTGCCATAGCTCATGTCTCTCTGACCCCTATAAGAGTCCACTCAATGAAACACAGAAAATTGGATCAGGTATAGTTCTTACGGCCCATCCAGCCCACTCTGGCAATGAACATGACCCTGGCTGATCCTCGATACTTCCATTCTCACCCCAAACCTGCTGACACCTTCAGCCTGTATAAATCTATCTTTTTCTTTCTTGAGTATACTCAGTGACTTCCCCTTCAGAGCCTTCTGTGGTAGAGAATTCCACAGATTCACCACCGTCAAAGTGAAGAAGTATCTCCATATCTCAGTCCAAAAGATCTCTTGCGTATCCTGAGACTGTGACCCCTTGTGCTGGATTCCCCTTATTCTGGGGAAACATTATCCGTGCATCTAGTCTGTCTGAATTATATTTGTTTCAGTGATATCCCCTCTTATTCTTCAAAACTCCAGGGAACACAGCCCAAGTTGACCCAATTTCTCCACAAATATGCCACTCCAGTCTACTGTACTTTCACTGCACTCCCTCATATGGCATCTTTTCATAGGCAAAGAGACCAAAACTGCACATAATACTCCAGGTGTAGTCTCACTAAAGCCCTGTAACACATCACAGCATAGACAAAAGAGCTGAATTCTAGAGGTGAGGTGAGAGTGACAGCTCTTGACACCAAGCCTGTATTTGATCGAGAGTGGCATCAAGGACCAAAACTGGAATCAGAGGGAAAACTTTCTGCTGGTTGGAGTCATATGTGGCACATAGGAAGATGACTGTGGTTGTTGGAGGTCAATCATCTCAGTTCCAGGACATCTCTGCAGGAGTTCCTCATGGTATTGTCCTAGGTCCAAACATCTTCAGCTGATTCAGTAATGACCTTCCCTCCATCTTAAGGTCTGATGCTCACTGTGTTACAACCAGGTGGGGAAGGGTAATTTTGTTCTCCTCTTTTTAAACCCCTGATTAAAGATTAGGCCACCCAAATATATTTCTCCAAGTCAGGTTGTTGAACCAAGATCTTTCCAAACTCTGGTCTCCTACCTCAGGAGAGAGCATTCCAAGCTAAATGCTTGGTTGAGCCCATCAATTTTCAGGAAGCAAGAGAGAAACCAAATGACTGATGAAGGAGATTCCTAATTGTGGGTTCTGACAGCTGAACAATGGGGAAGAGTGGAAAAGATGGACAGGAAGCCAGCACTGACAGACAGCATTGGGCTGGGCAGAGGCAGCAGAGCTCATATAGTCTAGCAGCAGGAAAACCCATTTATGCACTGCTCTTTCAATCGACTCAAATAACATTCAACAATTGCCACAACCAAATGTTGTTTTGTCCTTTGGAATTTAGTTGAATGATGGACTTTTCGAAACCATCAGAATGAAGAGACAACAAACCAACGTGGTGGCTCTCATTAACAGCATTTCTCATTCATGGGTATAACACAGAAACATAGAAGGTAGGAGCAGGAGTACACCATTTGACCCAATCAAGCCTGCTCCACCATTCAATATGATCATGGCTAATCGTTGAATTCAACACCCTAACCTGCCCTCTACCCATATCCCTTGATCCCTTTAGACACAAGACCTACATCTACCTCCTTCTTGAAAACACAATGTTTTGGCCTCAACCACTTTCTGTGGTAGTGAATGCCACAGGCTCATCATTCCCTAGGTGAAGAGATTTCTCTTCATCTCAGTCCTAGAACCATTGGGAACATCCTTCCTGCATTTAACTTGTCCAATCTTGTTAGAATTTTATAGGTTTCTATGAGACCTCTCTCCTACCATCTTTTTAAAGGCAACTCAGCCTACAGACCTTAAAATGGTAAGTGTCACCACTGCCGTGACAGTTATCTGTGATGTTTTGCTCACATTACAATCATGGTACCAGCCAGCAGAATCTCGCTGAGGGGAAAGATATTGGAGCTGGGAATAACTGATTGGAGTGCTCTCATACCTGCTACTGAAGTGGCGAGACAACCTCTATTTACCACAAAGCCTCCTGGAGACCAATAGATGGTGAGTCTGGAACTGATCTTAACCAGCACCCTTCTATAAGACCACAAGATGTAGGAACTATAGTAGGCCATTCAGTCCATCAACCATACTCAGGGATTCAATGGGATCATGGTTGATCTGACAATCCTCAATCCCACAACCCTTAATTCCCTTACTGATTAAAAATCTCTCTATCTCAACCTTGAATGCATTCAGTGGCCCACCCTCTCCAATCCTCTGTGGTAAAGAATTCCACAGATGCACTATTTTTTTGTCCACACATTCCCACAGAATGGTAGTGGAAATTAATCGCATGGGTGGGTGTAGCTACAACAAAATTCAAGACGTTTGACACCATCCAGGAGAAAGCTGCCCACTTGATAGGCACCACATCCACAAACATCCACTCCCTCCTCAACTGCTCAGTAGCAGCAGTGTGTACTATCTAAGAGATCCACTGCAGAAATTCACCAAACATTCATCAAAGACAGCACCTTCCAAACCCACAACCACTTCAATCTAGAAGGGCAGCAGATACATGGGAACACCAGTTCCTGCAAGTTCCCCTCCAAGCCACGCGCTATCCTGACTTGGAAATATATTGCTGTTCCTTCACTGTTGCTGGCTCAAAATCCCAGATTTCACTGCCTAAGGACAACGTGGGTCTACCTACAGCACATGGACTGCAGTAATTCATGAAGGCATGCGCAACTAGAGACGGGCAATAAATGCTGGCCAGCCAGCACCACCAATGTCCCTTGTGTGAATGTTCAAAAAAATCATTCCTCATGGGCAGCTGGAAAACTTTGAGAAGTTAAGTCTTAAAAAATTTCAATGTCAACAATAAAATTATCAACTCAGAAAAATTATCTTTTGCATTTTCCTCATTTATTAGAAAATGGTACTTTAATAAATAGCTTAATAAAAATTGTACAAAATGTTTATTTGCTTTAGGTAAGAGATTTAATAATATATAGCCTACGAAACAATGAAGGATCTGTTCACCCAATATCGAAAATCCCACGTGTTCCAAGTAAGGCCTCTAAACTGGCTGAAAAGACTTGCCTTGCTGTACAAAGTAAAAAATGCATTCGTCAATTTTATATACATAATCAATGTAGTTTTATGGTTCAGTATGCAATGGGGATATGAAGCACCAAACACACAAATTCTACCTGACGATTAACCAGTTTACATGTCTGTGACTCAACACTGAAACACTGGAATGCAATGATACAACTGGAGATACCAGCAGCCAGGGTACAAGCACAGCCCGAAGAGGTGAATCACTGCAGAGCCCAGCTTGGGAGAGACGTTAAATGTAAGTTATATCTATATGACATCACTCCACCTGTGTGCAAATCCAAGTTAAGAGTCTTGGTTTTCTGCTGGACAGTTACTGTAAGGAATGCACTCACACACAAACAATCAGATTCACATTATGTGATAAACAGTGTTTTGAACCAGCGTTAAGAACATGCTCAGAGTGTGCATTACAAGCACAAGGGACAAACCATGACAACCTTTGGTATTTCAATTAAAAACTGCAAATAAGGGGAACAGCCTGAAGAAGCTAATAGACAGGGAAATAGGACTGAATTGCTGAACACAGAGTCAATATGAATTCGACAGACCAAAATGCCTCCTTCAGAGCCCTAATTAGTCTATGCCTTTTGTAAGGAAAAGTTTTAGTGTTTACACTGAAAGGTGTGATCTGGCTGTACTCTCTGGAAAGGTGATGCAATAAGGAATTGGATCATCTCATTGAAAATGAAAACAAGAAATACTGGTTACCGCAAAGTGCAGGATTGATAAAAGGACCAGCACAGGTATTGTAAACTGAATGGTCTCTCTCTGTGTAGTACGATTTTACAACAAATGTTTTGTCGAATTCTACAGTTTGATGATGGGAATGAAAAAGTTAAAAAGGTCAATGGAAACATCAAGCTAAACGTACAGTGGCTCAGTCTGAAATGAGAGCTGGGTCACTGACCTTCCTCGCAGTCTAGCACTCCCTCAAAAGCCTTATTCCTGAATTCAGACAGGACTGAAACTGCTACACCAAGTCAGGATGAGGTCCCATCCCATTACCAACACTACTCAGACAGTGTTTTAACTGAGCATGTGCACTGACCCTGGGACAAGGCTCTGTCACAACGCTGCTACAGTCACACTCAAGCAACACAAGAATTGTCTCAAGAACACAACTGAAGGTACAATCAGAATGTACCTGTAAAACTGACCTGCCAGGGTTTTATTTTTGTCCTGAACAGACTTGAGTGTTTTTTTTTGTAAACCAACTGATTTTTTATTAAAGAAATATGAAATGGAGGGCTTTAAAAATATAAACTTTATGCTTGCAGTCCTCCCTTCTACGTGGAACACAATATAGATAAGGTTCACCAAGGAGCTCAAATGGGTGCTCCTGAGAAATGGCAGCCATGGATTAGCAGCTGTACCTCTTGTCTTTGAGGCAGAGTTTTATGGATCAAGCCTCATTCCTGAGACTCGACTGTACATTAAAGACAGAGGGGGTGCTGTTGTACTGTTGGAGGTGCCATCTCTCAGATGGGACATTAGCCCCAGGCCTTATCTTCCTTCTTAGGTGAGTATCAAAGATCTCATAACATGATTCAGAAAGCAGGAGTGATTTCCTGGCCTGCATCTTCCTCTATCAATATCACCAAAGCAGATTCATCTGGTCATTTGGTGATTTGTGGGGAGTTTACTGGGGGCTATTTGGTTGCTGTTTTTCCTAGACTGCAACAGTGACCACACATCAAAAAGTACTTAATCAACTGTGAAAAGTGCTTCAGAATACCCTGTAGTTCTGAGAGGACTATGGTCTTTATTTTGCAATTGAGAAGAGTCTGCCAGATATTTGGAAATAAGCTACTGCTTCTTTATCTGCAGGTTTACAAGATTACCGCAGTCAGACTTAGAGTCAGAAATCCCTTCCTCAGCCATAATGTACGAGTATAACAACTTGAGAAACAGACAACTGAAATATAGGACACTCAATCTCTTCAACAAAAGAAACTGAATTTGTCAGATTTCTAAACAATACTATTTAAGATGAGGTTGAGGTTTCCTACAATTCAGTCTACTGTTTGAGTAAAAGATGAGAAAGTCTGTACTAATCGGTTTAGCACAAAGCACCAGAGAAGTTGCTACAAGAACATGGGAGATATGCGTCACACGAATAAACCAAACTGTCTCACTAACAACCAAAAAACAAAGGTTCCTCCACAACTGTAGAACTGTTAGGGTGCAGAAAACATCCATTCAGCCCATCATACTGAACTGGTTCTATCACTTAGTGCTAATTTCCTGTCTTTTCCACATATTCCTGAAAAGCATTTCTGTCCATTTCTCTCTTGAAAACCTCAACTGAACCTGCCTCCACCACATTTCTAGGTAGTGTACTCCATACCCTAACTTCTCGTTGACTAAACAAGTTTTTCTCACATTCACATTAAATCTCAGCCTGAAACAATTACTTGTCCATCAACACTTGTAATATAATCATCAACTTTCCTCAAAACAGAGGTGAAGGGAGAAGGGGTGGGGTGACTGCAGAGCTTTGAATGAGGGGGGTTGGGATTGGTGGCAGAAGTGATGTGATCACAGACAGTGATCCCCAGAGAGGCAGAGGTGCAGATTTTGTCAGCAGGCCTTTCCCAAGGCCCTCTGACACAAATCCACATTTGCCTTCACCAGGGCTTCTCTCATCCAACATCCGTGAGCTGGGGGGGATCTGCACAGCCCTGGTTCCTTGGCCAGCTCTGACTGAAGATACCAATTGCTCCATATAAAGAGCAGGTAAATACTTGAACAGGTAGGCACTTTGGTCACTCAATGACAGGGATAGACACACACTACCAATATTAACAACCAGAAGGTCAACACCCACTTCCCCACTTTTCACAAGTGTGGGTCAAACAACATTTGTCTGGTGTGAAACAGCATAGAATTAATTGACATTTCTTAAATCACAGCTGCTCTTTCTCTTTGATCTATTGGAGTGAAGGATGTGGGGTCCTGAAAGTATTAATAGAACTCTTTTTAACAAAATCTACACACATTTTGTAATTGTTTCCATTTTATGCTAGTTACATTAAACTGTCAATGAAAAAAACAAATAATGCAAAAAACATTAGGCACCAAGTAACTTGGATCTACACTTTCAATGATTATTTGATCAAAATTATAATGTTTAATAATCCATTTTTACTTTGAAACATACTTACATCAAGAAATCAGTCTGTCCCGCGTGAGTTTTACTTTTGCAGTATGGGATCTTCTTCAGCTCAAAATATTTAGTGACAATTGTAAAAATGGATTAACATTCAGAGTTTGACTCCTTTTTGAGTAAGGTCAAAGTGCCTTCCTTCCCAAATTGTGCTTGAAAAGTGCCAATACATGATAGCTTTGTTAAGTTGACAAATACTGTGTGTTAAGGAATCTTTGAGATAGAAGTGAAGAGAGAGATCTCTGTGTGGCAATTTGGATAAAAGATTGAGAACCTTAAAATCTGAGGTGAATTTCATAAAACTGTACAGAGGCAAATACTGTTTTATTGCAAGGTGATAGTACCTAATTACTAAACTAAAATCACCTGTCCCTGAATAAGTGCAAGACAATTTTTAAAAAAATTTAAAAAAATCTCTGAAATTAAAAACAATCAGTGGAACAAACTCAACAAAAGAAATATATATCCTAAAATTAAGTTGTGTTTTTGCAACAATTCATATGAAGAGGATTTTTAGCCTTTATCAATGGCCAATTCCTGATAATTGTACACTCAGTTCTTACAAAACAGACACCATCTGTTCACACAACCTCTGGGAACACATTTCAAATGATTCAAACACAACTTTATCAGGTATTGTGCATATACCCAGCACAGAAAACAGGTCCTACCAGTTTGTGAAAAATCTCAATTTGTTTGAAAGCCCTGAAAAAAACCAAGGTTGACTACTATCCTTCAACAGTGGAAGAAAATACTCAGTACAGTAGTACAAAAAAAAGGTGCACAATGGTGCCTACATAAATTATTGGAGTCCAAGGAATGAGCTTGGACTACAATGACCAGAGGTCAATATTGCAAGACAATTGTGAGGAGTCAGCCAGTGACTTAATAAAGAAAAGGTTCTGGCACCTAACCTAGTCCTCTCTTTCCAAAACATTTACCGGAGCATCATTGAGGAGTGTAACCATCTGCTAAGTCTGCAAGTCTTCACTATTAATAAATAACTCAACTATACAACACAAGTTGTGTAGTACCAGCCACCTTCTAGAAATTACTAGATGTTATGACTCTTGTTATGTAACTGGTTTTTACAATAATCTGTTTAGGCACTGTCCAAGTAACTGCAACTGTAACCTTCTGTATTTAAGGCACACAACATCGTGTGCCAATTTCAATTTTAAATGGCATTCCAATTCCAGTTTATATCTCCCATTTTACAATTTTTCCTCAGTCGCCAAGAATACTGTTTACCGCCTCTTCCAAAGTGGAGGTTGTCACTTCAGCAAGGCCACTATCAGGGTCTGACTGCAGGAAATCTGCTGAGGAAGCTGGAGGTGAGTAGGGAGGAAGGTTGCGATCATCTTTCTGGGGTATTGGAGTTCTGGGCTCCGAGCTCTGGTGCCTCTGCAGGTCCAGGAGGCTGTTGATGGCACTTTGCAGGTGGGCACTGAGCGCAGTGTCCTGGGGGCTGTGACCCATGCTGTTGGCATTGTCCACTGAGTCACACTTGCGACGTTTGGGCTGTGGGAGGGGGAGGTCACCCACAAAGCCAGCTTTCACATGGTTATTGATGTCAACACCTGTCCTCCCTGGTCCCTGCCTGTCCACATGGAGATGAAGCCTATTCTGGACATGGGAGTCGTGTGAAGACTGAACTGGACAGTGTCCAGGGCCAGGCTCGATGGTGGTGGCTTGTTGGTTCACGTTGTGTTCCAATGATCTGTGAAGCTTAGTGCTGAGTGGTGACGTCTTACTTTGGTCAGGCCCCAAACCAGGGGTGCTGTCACAGGGGAGGTTCCTCCGGGATTTCCTGAGGTCTGTAAGACAGCCCCCAGATTCCTGTGTCTCTCCAGGCCCAAGCTGCCATTTCTCAGCTGGAGCAGTGAATCTGCAGCCTGGCTCGCCGTCGGTTTGTCTCAGGGTATTAGCTGTGAGGGAAAAGGGGCCTGTAGGAGCTGGTCTTGCCTGGGTGCCTGCAGGCCAGAGCTGCTCCAACTCCGAGTTGTGGACAACCTCCTGCCTTATCTTCAGCTTGAGGCCTCCTCGGCTGCTGGCAACATATGTCTTCAATTGGGCCTGTGGTGAACACTGAACCTCCTGGTCAGAGCCTAGAATTGGGCCAGAAGTGATGGGCAGAGTGTTGGCAATCCTTGGTTTGAAAACCGATGTGATATATGCATCTAAAAACCAAACAAACCAAACAAATATTTCCCAACAGTCCATGGATGTTCAAAGTAAATACAATGAGAAACAATACAGTATCTTAGTATTCAGTATCTTTAATACGTGTAAAACATTCCAAGATGTTTCAAATCAGACCACATTTGCCCTGAACATGAACAACACAGGAGCAGCCCTTTCCAGCCCTTTGAGTCTCCTCTCTCAATTCTACCTCATCAATGATCCTGTACTTCAATGCCTTCTTCTCACACAATTCCCCAAGGGCATCACGGTGGCTCAGTGCTTAGAACTGCTGCCTCACAGTGCCTGGGACCCGGGTTCAATTCCAGCCTTGGGTGAATGTCAGTGTGTAGTTTGCATGTTCTCCCCGTGTCTGTGTGGGTTTCCTCAGGGTGCTCTGGTTTTCTCGCACAATCCAAAGACATGCAGGTGAATTGTCCATGCTAAATTGCCCAGTGTGTTTAGGGAAGTGAAGGTTAGATGTATTAGTCAGGGGAAAATATGGGGTGGGGAATGGGCCTGGGTAGGTTACTCTTCGGAGGATCAGTGTGGACTTGTTGGGCTGAAGGGCGTGTTTTCACACTGTAGGGATTCTATGATTCATATCCCTGGTACACAATATTCAAACTTCGTTTTAAGGAGAGTCTTAAAAGAGCAAGGCACAAATATTTAACCAGGAAATTTCAGAGACTAAAACTTCTACAACTAAAATCAAGGTCATCAACGGTGAAGATATTGGGTTTGAGGAAAGAGAAATTGGAGAATTTCAGGGATCACAAAGAGTTGTGGGGTGGTCACAGAGACAGGGAGGGGCAAAGCTATGGAAGGATAGGACGACTGAATCGCAGAATTCACAGTTCAGACTATTGTGTCTACACCAGCTCCCTGAATGAACACTTTACCTTCTGGTATGTCCCCTACCTTCTTCCTTACATATTCTGTCGTTTCCATCTTGATTCCTCAATTGAATCCCCACACTCTCAGGCAGTGCATTCCAGATCCCAACCACTCTCTGAGAGAGAGTGTTTCTCTTCGTGTTTCCATTACTTGTTTCATCTTCTTTTAAATCTATGATGACTTGTTCTCGATCTTTCCATCAATGCAGTTTCTCTCCATCCATTCTATTCAGCCTCCTCATGAAGTTGAAAGCCTTGATTAAATCTCCTTGACTTTCTATTCTTTGAAAAGAACAGTCCCAACATCTCTAATCTATCCACAAACCTGCAGTTCCTTGCCATAGAATGTTTCTTTTGAATCTTCTCTGCACTATCTTTAATATTTACAGAGAGATGTGGCGTGAATAAAAAGACACAATACTCCAGCTGGGGTTGAATCAGTACTCTTAAATTTAATATCTTTCCTTGCTCTTGTACTCTATGCCTGTATTAATGAAGCCTAAAATACTGCCACCTGTAATGACTATGGTACATTTATGCCCAGATCCCTCTGCTTCTCATCCCATTTAGAATTATGCTCTTTATATTATGCTCACAGCATGTGCTTCTTAACAAATTTAATCACTTTTCTATATAAAATTTCATTTGTCATTTGTCTGCCAATTTCAGTGATGTATTTATACATTTTCTGCACTGTCCTTCTTATAGTTTACAATACTTCCAGGTTTCATAAAATCTAGAAATGCAAACCAACACTTAGATAAAAGCAATAGTCCACTACAAACCTTGCTACAGTCTGAAAGACTGACTGTTACTGTCTGTTTCCAATCACTCAGCCCATTCCGTATTCACATTGTTCCTGTCTCTGTTAGTCCACGAGCCATAGCTTTGATCACAAATTGTGTTGTGCAGGACTTTATCAAACGCTTTTTGGAAGTCCGTGTACACCACATCAACAATGTTTTCCTCATCAATCCTTTCTGTTAGCTCATCAAAAAAAAATCCACCAAATTAGTTAAATACAATTTTCTCCTAAATTTGTTTTAGTATTCCTGAAATACCTGTATTTTTCAATCTTGTAATTTATTTTGTTTTGAACTGTTTTTTCTAAAAGCTTGTACACCACAAAGGTTAAACTAACAGGTCTGTAATTGCTGGGTTTACCATTACATTTTTTGTTTGGGTGTAATATTTGTAATTTTCCAGTCCCCTGTCACTACCTTGAGCCTTGGAGAGAAAATTATGCTTTCTGTATCAATGTTAAACACCTTCAAGTGTTAATTACTTCCTCTTTCACTAAGAGCTGGACAAATCCTTCAAAGAACTCCGTTATTATCCCTCCTGTCTCACATAATAGGATGCAGTCCTCCGTTGTGCCACCATGTTCTGATCTGTATGTTTTTGAAAGATTTTATGATCTCTTTTATGTTAGCTGCTGGTCTCTTCTCACACACTTTCTTTGTTTCTCTGATTTGATTTTTCACTTGCCCTCTGAACCTTTCATATTCATCCTAGTTCTTGGCTGCAGTAGTCACCTGATTTCTGTTATAAGGACAAGAATGTTTAAAATTGGGAGATTGTCTGATTGTGAATTTAGGTTACAAGAATTATGGATCGCCAGGACCTTGTGCAAGTTAGGGTACAGGACATCGAATTTTTTGGGATGAACTGTAGGTTTCTGAAGACTGCAAGGTGGGAGGTGACTAGTAAAACATTGGGTTAGTCAAGTCGAGATATTTGTGGGTGGCACGGTGGCATGGTGGTTAGCACTGCTGCCTCACAGCGCCAGAGACCCAGGTTCAATTCCCGCCTCAGGTGACCGTCTGTGTGGAGTTTGCACATTCTCCCCGTGTCTGCGTGGGTTTCCTCCGGGTGCTCCGGTTTCCTCCCACAGTCCAAAGATGTACAGGTCAGGTGAACTGGTCATGCTAAATTGCCCGTAGTGTTAGGTAAGGGGTATGGGTGGGTTGTGCTTCGGCGGGGCGGTGTGGACTTGTTGGGCCGAAGGGCCTGCTTGCACACTGTAAGTAATCTAATCAAATCTAAAGGAGACTGAATACAACTTTTAGGTGATAATTTCTGAGCGAATGATTAAAAAAAAAAATTTTCTTGCACACAATATTCCCTTCTTGTCTTTCGAGATAAACAGTACCTCTTGCTGGGGAGTATTCCCAAATCTGGTTCATTAATGTCCCTTCAGGCAAATCTGCCATCCTCACCTGGTCTGACCTATACATGACTACAGGCCCACAGCAATGAAGGTGACTCTCAATTGCCCTCTGAAATAGCCTATCAAGCCTTTATATTCAAGGGCAGTTAGGGACAGGCAATAAATTCTGGCCAGTCAGTGACATCCACATCCTACAAGAGAATAAAGGTAGCAAGAACTGTCCCATACCTCACACAGTCCACGTACTGCCCAAGGATGAACCCTGCCAGTAAGGCCTGAAGAACTGAGTGACTATCTCATTGTGACACTGTATCTTTGTTTGAAGTATGAATGTAGGTGCCTCAGAGAAGGAGCCTCTCTAATTATCAGCTGACTCTAGTGGTGATCTACTGGAAAGATACCAGAGAAGAAGGACGGAGGAAACAGATTATTTACCTCAGAGCAGAGGGGGTTGAGGAGACAATCACTGGAGATTTAATGGAGGGGTTCTAATAAAGCCAACCCATTCTCTTCTACACTTAGTCCTCATGATCACTTTTCAGCTTCTCTACTGTCCCAGCCTACTATCAATAACCCCTTGTTTACCTACCCTTTGTCACTTGGCTCCAACACTACCTAACTGCTCAGTTCTCCTCCCACCCTCTCTGCACCTCACCTTCAGCATAAATACGATATTTTCCTACCTTCCATCAGTTCCAACGAAGAGTCACCTGACTCAGAACATTAACTCTGCTTTCCACCCACTGATCCTGCCAGACCTGTTGAGTTTCCCCAGCAGTTTCTGTTTTGCTCTGACTCTTCCCAATGTATTTTGAAATTATTTTGCCCCGTCTCAATTTTTACATTTAAAATTTGATCAGCTGTCAATCACTCTTTTCATGCCTGCAATGGGTGTGTGTGTGTGTGTGTGTGATCATTGGGAGCACTCTTGCTCTGAGGCTGTGTGTGTTCAAGACCCACTCCAGACACTGAGCACAAAATCTAAATTGACACCCCAATGCAGTGCTGAGAGAGTGCTGCACTGTCAGAGATATCGTTCTGCAGTTAAGAGTTTGGAAGCACCCATAATCTGGTGAAATTACTATAACTAAGAAGAAGGTAAAAACAATGACTGCAGATGCTGAAAACCAAATACTGGATTAGTGGTGCTGGAAGAGCACAGCAGTTCAGGCAGCATCCAAGGAGCAGCGAAATCGACGTTTCGGGCAAAAGCCTTTCATCAGGAATAAAGGCAGTGAGCCTGAAGCGTGGAGAGATAAGCTAGAGGAGGGTGGGGGTGGGGAGAGAGTAGCATAGAGTACAATGGGTGAGTGGGGGAGGAGATGAAGGTGAAAGGTCAAGGAGGAGAGGGTGGAGTGGATAGGTGGAAAAGAAGATAGGTAGGTAGGACAAGTCCGGACAAGTCAAGGAGACAGTTACTGAGCTGGAAGTTTGAAACTAGGATGAGGTGGGGGAAGGGGAAATGAGGAAACTATTGAAGTCCACATTGATGCCCTGGGGTTGAAGTGTTCCGAGGCGGAAGATGAGGCGTTCTTCCTCCAGGCATCTGGTGGTGAGGGAGCGGCGGTGAAGGAGGCCCAGGACCTCCATGTCCTCGGCAGAGTGGGAGGGGGAGTTGAAATGTTGGGCCACGGGGCGGTTTGGTTGATTGGTGCGGGTGTCTCGCAGATGTTCCCTAAAGCGCTCTGCTAGGAGGCACCCAGTCTCCCCAATGTAGAGGAGACCACATCGGGAGCAACGGATACAATAAATGATATTAGTGGATGTGCAGGTGAAACTTTGATGGATGTGGAAGGCTCCTTTAGGGCCTTGGATAGAGGTGAGGGAGGAGGTGTGGGCACAGGTTTTACAGTTCCTGCGGTGGCAGGGGAAAGTGCCAGAATGGGAGGGTGGGTTGTAGGGGGGCATGGACCTGACCAGGTAGTCACGGAGGGAACGGTCTTTGCGGAAGGTGGAAAAGGGTGGGGAGGGAAATATATCCCTGGTGGTGGGGTCTTTTTGGAGGTGGCGGAAATGTCGGCGGATGATTTGGTTGATGCGAAGGTTTGTAAGGTGAAAGGTGAGCACCAGGGGCGTTCTGTCCTTGTTACGGTTGGAGGGGTGGGGTCTGAGGGCGGAGGTGCGGGATGTGGACGAGATGCGTTGGAGGGTATCTTTAACCACGTGGGAAGGGAAATTGCGGTCTCTAAAGAAGGAGGCCATCTGGTGTGTTCTATGGTGGAACTGGTCCTCCTGGGAGCAGATACGGCGGAGGCGGAGAAATTGGGAATACGGGATGGCATTTTTGCAAGAGATAGGGTGGGAAGAGGTGTAATCCAGGTAGCTATGGGAGTCGGTGGGTTTGTAAAAAATGTCTGTGTCAAGTCGGTTGTCACTAATGGAGATGGAGAGGTCCAGGAAGGGGAGGGAGGTGTCAGAGATAGTCCAGGTAAATTTAAGGTCAGGGTGGAATGTGTTGGTGAAGTTGATGAATTGCTCAACCTCCTCGCGGGAGCACGAGGTGGCGCCAATGCAGTCATCAATGTAGCGGAGGAAGAGGTGTGGAGTGGTGCCGGTGTAATTACGGAAGATCAACTGTTCTACATAGCCAACAAAGAGACAGGCATAGCTGGGGCCCATACGTGTGCCCATGGCTACACCTTTGGTCTGGAGGAAGTGGGAGGATTCAAAGGAGAAATTGTTAAGGGTGAGGACCAGTTCGGCCAAACGAATGAGAGTGTCAGTGGAAGGGTACTGTTGGGGACATCTGGAGAGGAAAAAATGGAGGGCTTGGAGGCCCTGGTCATGGCAAATGGAGGTGTAGAGGGATTGGATATTCATGGTGAAGATAAGGCATTGCGGGCCGGGGAAACGGAAGTCTTGGAGGAGGTGGAGGGCGTGGGTGGTGTCTCGAACGTATGTGGGGAGTTCCTGGACTAGGGGGGATAGGACAGTGTCAAGGTAGGTAGAGATGAGTTCAGTGGGGCAGGAGCATGCTGAGACAATGGGTCAGCCAGGGTGGTCAGGCTTGTGGATCTTGGGAAGGAGGTAGAACCGGGCAGTGTGGGGTTCCCGGACTATGAGGTTGGAAGCTGTGGGTGGGAGATCTCCTGAGGTGATGAGGTTCTGTATGGTCTGGGAGATGATGGTTTTGTGATGGGGGGTGGGGTCATGGTCGAGGGAGCAGTAGGAAGAGGTGTCCTCGAGTTGGCGTTTGGCTTCAGCGGTGTCGAGGTCAGTGCGCCAGGCTACCACTGCGCCCCCTTTATCCGCTGGCTTGCTGGTGAGGTTGGGATTGGAGCAGAGGGATTGGAGGGCTGCGCGTTGTGAGGGTGAGAGGTTGGAGTGGGGGAGGGGGGGCGACAGGTTGAGGCGGTTAATGTCCCGGCGGCAGTTGGAAATGAAGAGGTCGAGGGCAGGTAATAGGCCAGCGCGGGGTGTCCAGGTGGATGCAGTGTGTTGGAGGTGGGCGAAGGGGTCCTCGGAAGGTGGGCGGGAGTTCTGATTGTGAAAGTAAGCTCGGAGGCGGAGGCAACAGAAGAATTGTTCGATGTCACGTCGTGTATTAAATTCATTGATGCGTGGACGGAGGGGGATGAAGGTGAGTCCTTTGCTGAGGACTGATCGTTCGTCCTCAGTGAGTGGGAGGTCTGGAGGGATGGTGAAAACTCAGCAGGGCCGGGAGCTGGGATCTGGTGTGGGTGTGGAGCTGGGAGTGGGGTCGGAGCCAGTACCTGGAGTGGGTGTGATGGTGGGGGGAATGGGGTGGAGTCATGAGAATGGGGTGGAGTAATGTTGCCCTCGGGGTTCTGGGGGGTGGGGATAGTGACAGTGGGGTCTGTGGGGGGCGTGTCAGCAGAATGCAGGTGAGTGGCGCTGGTAGGGCTTTTGCCCGAAACGTTGATTTCGCTGCTTGTTGGATGCTGCCTGAACTGCTGTGCTCTTCCAGCACCACTAATCCAGTATAACTAAGAAGAAGTCAACTGATGGGATTAAAAGCAGATAAGTGCCCACGGGTTGATGGCCTGAACTCGAGGGTATTCAAGGACGTGGCAACAGAGATAATGGATGCATTAGTTGTGATTTTCCAAAATTACTTGATTCTGGAAATGTACCAGTGGATTGGAAACATGCTAATGTGACACCTTTATTCAAAAAAGGAGATAGACAAAAGTGGGGAACTGTAGACCAGTTAGTTTGACCTCTGTAGTGCAGAAGTTGCTGGAGTCAACCATAAAGGAGGAGATAATTGAACACTTCAAAAAGCAAAGCTTAATTCACCAGTGTCAGCAGAGTTTCATGAAGGGTAAGTCATGCTTGACAAACTTGCTGGAGCTCTGTGACAATGTAACCAGTAAGGTGAATAATGGGGAACTGGCCATCAAGTCATAGAGAAGTTCAGCATGGAAACAGACCCTTTGGTCCATCTCGTCCATGACAACCAGATATCCTAAATTAAACTAGTCCCACTTGCCAGCTTTTGGCCCATTTCCCTCCAAACTCTTCTTATTCATATATCCATTTCGATGCTTTTTAAATGTTGTAATTGTCCCAGCCTCCACCACTTCCTCTGGCAGCTCATTCCATTGATGCACCACCCCTGCATTGGAAATTCAACAATATTTCAGTTTTCTATTCTGATAGGAGTTACATTGTTTGGAATAATCTGGTGAGATGTCCAATAGCAACCCCATGATATAAAGACCGTACAAGGGGCAGGACCAAGAGATCTAAACACTTCAGGCTTGCCTTACCATTTAGATCTTAAACCACACTCCCAGAGTATCTTCGAAAGTAAGTGTCAGAAATACAGGTCGTTGCACTAAGGCCATTGGGAGTTGGGAACAGGGGTAGGAATCCATTACTGATACATAGCCATCAGGATGATCCATATCTTGGGACCTCTGCCTTTTTCAAACACATGCTTGGGCAATGTTCACAATAATTGCTGCTCTCTCTGCTATAACAGATTAGATTAGATTACTTACAGTGTCGAAACAGGCCTTCGGCCCAACAAGTCCACACCAACCCGCCGAAGCGCAACCCACCCATACCCCTAAATCTACCCCTTACCTAACACTACAGGCAATTTAGCATGGCCAATTCACCTGACCTACACATCTTTGGACTGTGGGAGGAAACCGGAGCACCCGGAGGAAACCCACACAGACACGGGGAGAATGTGCAAACTCCACACAGTCAGTCGCCTGAGGTGGGAATTGAACCCAGGTCTCTGGCGCTGTGAGGCAGCAGTGCTAACCACTGTGCCACCGTGCCACCCCAGAACAGGTCTTGTTCTGTATGTATGTTGTATATCTAGACTTCCAGAAGGCATTTGACAAGGTGCTGCATAAACAACTGATCCAGAAGGTTAGATCCATGGTGGTTAAGGGTAGAGGACTGGCGTGGATACAAGATTGGCTCACTGAGAGAAAAAAGAGGGTCGATATGAATGTCTCCTTCTCTGGATGGCAAACTGTAACTAGTGGGGTGCCGCAGGGTTCAATTCTCGGACCACAACTATTTACAATCTATATAAATGAATTCAAACAGGGGCAGAGTGTAACATTGCAGAATTCATGGATAATACTAAAATAATTGGAAAAGCAGGCTGTGATGAAAAGCTAGGAGAACCGGCCAGAATCTGACAGATGGAGTTTAATATGGCTAAGTGCGAAGTTGTCCAGTTTGGTAGAAAAAAAAGGTCAAATTATTATTTAAATGGGAAGCATATTCAAAGTGGCTCAGTGCAGAAGGATTTGGTGTCCTTGTGCATGATACGCAGAAAATGAATCTGGCAATTATTGCAAAAGGACTGAATTTTAAAGTGAAGAAGTGCTGTTAAAATTATATGTGGCATTGGTGAAACCACACATGGAATATTTCTGTCCAGTTTTGGTTTCCTTACCTGAGGAAGGATGTGGTGGCACTGGAGGCAGTTCAGGGGAGATTCACCAGGTTGATTCCAGGAATGAAAGGACTGTCATATGAGGAGCGATTGAATAGGTTGGGCTGGTATTTGCTGGAGTTCAGAAGAATGAGGGGTGGGGATCTGACTGAGGTATATAAAATATTAATGGGGATTGATAAGGTCGTCTTCGAACAGATGTTTCTCCTTGTGTGACAGTCTCGATCAAGAGGTCATAGATGTAGAATGAGAGGAGGTCGGTTCAAAATTGAGATTAGAGAAACCACTTCTCTCAGAGGCTTGTGAACTATGGAACTCACTGTCCCCAAAGTGCAGTGGAGGCAG
Source organism: Chiloscyllium punctatum (assembly GCF_047496795.1). Taxonomy (NCBI): domain Eukaryota; kingdom Metazoa; phylum Chordata; class Chondrichthyes; order Orectolobiformes; family Hemiscylliidae; genus Chiloscyllium; species Chiloscyllium punctatum. The sequence goes on along the minus strand of NC_092742.1, from coordinate 104,766,032 downwards.
AATCAATCAACAGACTCAAGAAAGAAAGAAATATGTTTCTGATGAAAAGTGGGATAAAGGGCCATGGGAAACAGGCAGGAGAGTGGAGTTGAGACCAGTAAACTGGAGCGTAGAAGGTTGAGGGGTGACCTTACAGAAGCTTATAAAGTAATGAGGAACATAAAGGCCTTTTTCCTATGGAGGGGGAGTTCAAAACTAAACAGCATATTTTTAAAGTGATAGTAGAAAGATTTAAAAAGGATTTGAGGGGCAACTTTTTCACACACAGGGTGGTTTGTATGTGGAATGAGCTGCCAGAGGAAGCAGTAATGCAGGTACAGTTACGACATTTAAAAGACATTAGGATTGGTACTTAGGAAAGGTTTTGAAGGACATGCACCAAATGCAGGCAAGTGGGACTAGTTTAGTTTGGGAAACTTGGTCGGCATGGATGAGTTGGACACAGGGTCTATTTCTGTGCTGTATGACTCTGTGACAATGATCAGCCATGATCATGTTAAATGATGGAGTCCCATGTTTCTACAATGTTACCTCCTGTCAAATCTGCATAATTTCACCAATTGACGTGCTGCAGAAATGTATAAACTCTGACTACAAACGAGGGAGTTATTCTCTCCCGATTGCAGACTCCTGCCAGTTTTAAACTGTGTACAAGCACTAACTCCTGTCTTGTACATTTGCTACTGATTGGATATTTCAAGGGACATCTCACCAGGATTGTTTTTGGCCAATCGTTTAGCTTCCAAGAAGGCCACCTTCTCCTCTTGAATAAACATTCGATCGATCATCACCATCTCAGATGAGGGGTTTGTCCTCTGATAACACAAAAGAAATGAACAAATTGGTTAAGCTGCAGGATTTGGAAACACAGAGGTCATTCAGCCCCTTCAGTATGTTCTCCTTCAATTAGATCAGGGCACTGTCATACTTCAACCCCATTCCCTCAACCTTGCTCCATGTCCCTTGATACCATTCACCAGCAACGAGTTATCATTGCTCATTTCTGAAATGTTCAACTTGTTCCCTTCCAGCCCTTTCAATAACTTTCAGAAAGTTCAGATTTTCACTATCAGTGATGCGAAGACACCCATCTTGATATTCCTCCTGAGTGGCCCAGCTTGTATTCAAGATTGTACCTTCACCTTCCTTACATAGGAAACTTTCTATCTCCAGTATGAAATCTTTTTACATTTCAAACACCTCAGTCAGATAACCCCTCGACCTTCTAAACTCAAGGGCTTTTTGTTTTCTCATTTCAGTGCAACAGAGGGAGAGCATTTAGCCCATTGTGCTTGCACTGGCTGACTGAGCGTTTAACTTTGCACCTCTTGCCTTTTTCCTTTGAAACCCTCAGCATTGCTTCTGTTTAAATAATCATCCAAAGATGTCTTGAATGCCTCAGTTGAATCTGCCCCCGCTACACTTCCAGGCAGTGCATTCCAAAGCCTGACTGATATTTTTTCTCATGTCATATTTGCTTCATTGACAACACACCTTGAAACTGTGCCTTCTGGTTCTCGATGTATTTATGAATGGGAAAAGTTCTCCTGATCCACTCTGTCCTGACCCTCCATGATTTTGAAAAATTCTGTCTAACCTCCTTTTAACATTCTCCCCTCCAAGGATAATAATCCCAACCTGTCCAAAGCTTCCTTCATAGCAAAAGTTTCTCATTTCTGGAACCATTGTCATGGAACCACTTCCACACTCTCTCCAATGCATTCACATCCTTCCAAACTGCTCCTTATAATTTAACAAATTAAACCTTGGAATTAACGGCAAATTGCGAAAGGTAAGATACTACAATATTGCTAGAGATGGGGAGGAAAAAAACAGTCACGGCTGGTACTTTTGCTCACTATCTACCGATTTCTACTGGTTAATATGAATTGGTTCGTGTTAATACTGACTGAGAACTGGATTCGGCTAATCAATGATTGTTTTTTGTTTTCTCCCTCCCCATTCCCTTCATCTCTGCAGAAGTCACTGAGCAACACTCGCTGCCTTCACATGAAGGAGGATCAGTGGGTCAAAGTACTTGCAGACCATCCAGTGGCCTGGAATGCTGCCGTACGTTTTGGATCCCATTTGCACAGAGTTGTGTAGTTAACGCAACATGAACACCTTACCCTAGATTCTTCAAAGAGCAACAGACGGTATTTGTTCAGCATGACCTGCGTTCGTTTGAGGAGTTGCGTTGATATGACCTCAAACTCTTCATCCACTGGGAGAGAAGAATCAGATGGACAGTGAGAAAACTATAAAAATATTCGAGCCTAATCTTGTGAACTTCAATGAGCTTTATGTTTTGGACTCATGAAGATTTGGAATAATGAAGAGAGCTCATTCCTGTGAATGTTTGTATACAATATAAACTACACTTCATCCAGGTTTCTGATATTTGTGGGTTTCTGTCCCCTTTTAATCTCAAGTGAGCTCATGTACAATGTCAGACCAACTTTTATAGAGTCATACAGCATAGAGCAGAACCTTTGGTCCAACCAGTCCATGCCAAACATGTTAACCGACTAAACTAGTCCCACCTGCCTGCACTTGGTCCACATCCATCCAAATGTTTCATATTAGTGAACTTATCTGAATGGCTTTTAAACAGTGTAACTGTACCTGCATCCATCACTTTCCCTGGCATTCCATTCCGAACACAACCCACTCTCTGAGGAAAACGTTTCCCCTCATTTTCTTTTTAAATTTTTCTCCTCTCATCTTAAAAGTATGCCCCCTAGTTTTGAACTCCACCTCCCCCACCGACCTTATTTATGCCCCTCAATTTTATAAATCTCAATAAGGTCATCCCTCAACCTCCCACACTCCAGTGAAAAACGTCCTAGTTTTTCTAATCTCTTTTATATCTCCAACCATCTATTCCCAGCAACACTCTGGTAAATCTTTTCTGAAACCTCTCCAGTTTAGTAATTTACTTCCTATAACAGGCCAACTAGAATTGCATACGTACTCCAGAAAAGGCCTCAACTGTAAAAGTCCTGTAAAACCTCAATGGTATGTCCCAACTCCTATACTCAAAGGGGCAAGTGTGCTAAATGTCTTCTTAACCACCCTGTCTAAATGTAATACCTCACATTTATCCAAATTAAACTCCATCTGCCACTCCTCAGCCTACTGACCCAATTGATCATGTTCTCTCTGTAATCTTAAATAACTTTCCTGAATGTTCACCATACCTCCAATTTTGGTGTTATCTGTAAACTTGCTAACCATGACTCCTATATTCTCATCCAACTGAGTTATATAAATTATAAACAAGAGTGAACTGATCCCTGTGGAAAATTGCTGGTCATAAGCCTCCAGTCCAAAATAAGTCCTTCACTACAATCACCCCCTGTCTCCTACCAAAAAGCCTATTTTGTATTGGCAAACACCATGAATTCCGTGTGATCTAACTTTACTAATTAGTCTACCATGCAGCACCTTGCCAAGGTCCAATTAAACAATGTCCACTGCTCTGCCCTCAATCATATGGCTACTTCATTTAAAAAACTCAACCAAGTTTGTGAGATGGCATTTTCCTCACACAAAACCATGCTGACTATCCCAAATCAATCCTTGTTTTCCAAATGCATGTAAATCCTTTCTTTCAAAATCACTTCCAACAACTTAGCCCCCACCATGTTAGAGTCACAGGTCTGTAATTCTCAGGCTTCTCCTTACAACCTTTCTTAAACAATAACACAACATTAGGCACCCTCCAATCTTCTGGTACTTCATCTACATTTATAGATGATACAAATATTTCTGTTAGGTGCCCTGCAATTTCCTCCCTAACTTCCCACAATGTCCTTGGATACATTTGAATGGGTCCTGGAGGTTCATTTATTTTTATATTTTCACACACCTCCAGTGCTTCCTCTTTAAAGCAAGAGTACTGTACAATTCTTGTGGGACAATCAAAAACCAGAGGCCATCAACACAAGACTGACAGTCATTAATACAAAATGAATTCAGAAGAATTGACCCAGTGAGAAGCAGGAATGTGGAACTTGCTACCACAAACAACAATGGTGGCACACTATCACAGACTGGATTAAGGGTAAAACAATTAAGACATGTGAGGAAGGAAGGAATGAAAGGATATTCAGAAAGGGTGTCGATTTTGGCAGGAAGAATGTAAAGGTATTTTAGTGAGAGGAACTTGGGTTTCCTAATGTATGAATCACAAAAGGTCAGCATGCAGGTACAACAAGTAATAAGGAAAACTAATAGAATGTCATAATTTATTGCAAGGGGAATTGAATATAAAAGTAAGGAGATTATGCTTCAGTTACACGGGGCACTGGCGGAACCACATCTGAGTACTGTGTGCAGCACTGGTCTCCTTGTTAAAGGAAAGATGTAAATGTATTGGAAACAGGTGAGGGAAGCAATGGCATAGTGGTCATTGGGCTAACAATCCAGAACCCAGGCTAATGTTCTGGGCACATGAGTTTGAGTCTGCCATGGCAGGTGATGAAATCTGAATTCAACAAAATAAAAGGCCAATCTAGTATAACCATTGTCATTTGTTGTAAATATCCAAATGGTTCACTACTGTTCTTTAGGGAAGGAAATCTGTCATCCTTACTCAGTCTGGCCTGTATATAACTCCAATTCCTCAGAAATTTGGCTGATTCTACAAAATAAACATTGGCCTCTTAAAGAGTGAGGTTGAGGAAATAATAATGGGCAATAAATAAAAAATACTTTGCATCAGTCTTCACAGACAAAGACATCAGTAGCATGTCAAAATTACTAAATGTTCAAGGGGCTAAGGGGATAGTTCACAAGAAATAAATATAGTAACCCACTAAATAAAAAGTATGAGGGAAACTAATAGGGCCAAAGGCTGGTAAGTACCCTGGACACAATAAGTTGAATCCTAAAATTTAAAGGAAGTAGCTACAGAGATAGTGATACACTATAGTAATCTTTCAAGGTTCCTTAGATTCTAGAGAACAAAGAACGAAGAACATTACAGCATAGGGACAGGCCCTTCGGTCCTCTAAGCCTGCACTGATCCAGATCCTCGATCTAAACCTGTCACCTATTTTCTAAGGGTCTGTATCACTCTGCTCCTTGCCCATTCATGTATCTGACTAGATACATCTTAAATGACGCAATCGTTTCCACTCCTAACACCTCCGCTAGCAATGCATTCCAGGCATCTGCCCAACTCTCCAACCTATCTATATTCTGCTGTATTCTCTGACAGTCCCCTTCACTATCTGCTACTCCACCTGTGTGAAGAACTTTCCACGTATATCTCCCCTAAACTTGTCCCCTCTCACTTTGAACTTGTGACCCCAAGTAATTGAGTCCTCCACTCTGGCCTCAATCAGATCCCCTCTCAACCTCCTTCTTTCCAATGACAATAATCCTAATCTACTCAACCTCTCCTCATAGCTAGCACCCTCCACACTAGGCAACATCCTGGTGAACCTCCTCTGCACCCTCTCCAAAGCATCCACATCCTTTTGGCAATGTGGTGACCAGAACTATACACTGTATTCCAAATGTGGCTGAACCAAAGTCCTATACAACTGTGACATGACCTGCCAACTCTTGTACTCAATACCTCGTCCAATGAAGGAAAGCATACCATATGCCTTCTTGACCACTCTGCTGCGCTGCATTGCCACTTTCAGGGTACAATGGACCTGAACACCCAATCTCTCTGTGCTTCAATTTTCCCCAGGACTTTTCCATTTACTGTATAGTTCACTCTGGAATTGCATCTTCCAAAATGCATCACCTCGCATTTGCCCGGATTGAACTCCATCTGCCATTCCTCTGCCCAACTCTCCAATCTATCTAGATTCTGCTGTATTCTCTGACAGTCCCCTTCACTATCTGCTACTCCACCAATCTTAGTGTCATGATTTGGAGATGACGGTGTTGGACTGGGGTGTACAAAGTTAAAAATCACACAACACCAGGCTATAGTCAATAACAGGTTTAATTGGAAGCACACTAGCATTTGGAGCGACGCTCCTATCACCTGATGAAGGAGCGTCACTCCGAAAGCTAGTGCACTTCTAATTAAACCTGTTGGACTATAACCTAGCGTTGTGTGATTTTTAATCTTAGTGTTATCTGCAAACTTGCTAATGAGGCAACCTACACCTTTCTCCAAATCATTTGTATATATCACATACAACAGTGGTCTCAGCACGGATCCCTGTGGGAGACCAAGGGTCACAGGTCTCCATTTGGATTGACTCCCTTCCACTACTAATCTGTCTCCTGTTGCTCAACCAGTTCTATATCCATATAGCTAGAACACCCTGGACCCCATGCAACTTCACCTTTCTCACTGGCCTACCTCAAGGGGAACCTTATCAAATGCCTTACTAAAGTCCATGTATATGACATCTTACGTCCCTTCCCTCATCAATCAACTTTGTCACCTCCTCAAAGAATTCCATCAGGTTTGTAAGACGTGACCTTCCCTGCATGAAACTGTGCTGCCTATCACTTGAAAGCCCATTTTCTTCCAAATGGGTATATATGCTATCCCTTAGATTAGATTAGATTACATTACAGTGTGGAAACAGGCCCTTCGGCCCAACAAGTCCACACACCGACCCGCCGAAGCGCAACCCACCCATACCCCTACATTTACCCCTTACCTAACACTACGGGCAATTTAGCATGGCCAATTCACCTGACCTGCACATCTTTGGACTGTGGGAGGAAACCGGAGCACCCGGAGGAAACCCACGCAGACATGGGGAGAACGTGCAAACTCCACACAGTTCATCGCCTGAGGCGGGAACTGAACCCGGGTCTCTGGCGCTGTGAGGCAACAGTGCTAACCACTGTGCCGCCCAGTATCTTCTCCAGTAGCTTCCCTACCACTGACGTTAGGCTCATAGGTCTGTAATTACCTGGATTATCCCTGCTACCCTTCTTAAAATAGGGGACAACATTAGCAATCCTCCAGTCTTCTGGGACCTCCCCTGTGTTCAAGGATGCTGCAAAGATATCCGTTAAAGTCCCAGCTATTTCCTCTCTCTTTTCCCTCAGTAACCTGGGATAGATCCCATCCGTTCCTGGGAATCTGTCAACCTTAATGCCTTTTAGAGTACACAACACTTCCAACCTCCTTATGCCAACTTGATCTAGAGTAATCAAAGATCTGTCCCTAATCTCAACATCCGTCATGTCCCTCTCCTCAGTGAATACCGAAGAAAAGTACTAATTAAGAATCTCACCCATTTTCTCTGACTCCACACATTATCTTTCCTCCTTTGTCATTAAATAGGCCAACCCTTTCCCTAGTTACCCTCTTGCTCCTTATATGTGAATAAAAGGCTTTGGGGGTTTCCTGCTTGCGAAGGATATCTCATGACCCCTTTTAGCCTTCATAATTCCTCGTTACAGATTGATCCTACATTCCCAATACTCTTCCAAAGCTTCATCTGCCTTCAGTCACTTAGACCTTTTTCCTCTTAGCTAGTCTTAAAATTTCACCTGTCATCCATGGTTCCCTAATCTTGCCATTCCAATCTCTCATTTTCACAGGAACATATCTCTCCTGAATTCTAATCAACCTCTCTTTAAAAGCCTCCCATATATTGAATGTGGATTTCCCTTCAAACAGCTGCTCCCAATCTATATTCCTCAAATCCTGCCAAATTTTGGGATGGCTTGGCCTTCCCCAATTTAGCACTCTTTCGTTAGGACCACTCTTGTCTTTGTCCATGAGTATTCTAAAACTTATGGAATTGTGATCACTATTCCCAAATAACCCTGTCTGAAACTTCAACCACCTGGCCGGGCTTATTTCCTAACACCAGGTCCAGTGTGGCCCCTTTCCAAGTTGGACCACTTACATACTGCTCTAGAAAACCCTCCGGGATGGTCCTTACAAATTCTGCTCCATCCAGATCTCGAACACTAAGTGAATCCCAGTCAATGCTGGGAAAATTAAAATCTCCTATCACCAGAAGTCCTGAATAATTGGAAAATTGCTAGCATAACATCCTTATTCAAAAGGAGACAAAAAAAAACCTAACTGTAGGACAGTTAGCTTAACATCTTTTTACTGGAAACATGTCAAAAATTTATTATAAAGTCGTAGCAAGGCATTTAGAAATACATTATAAAATCAAGCAGAGTCAACATGGCTTCATGAGGGGAAAACTCATGCCTGACACATTTACTCTGAGGAAGTAACAAGCAGGACAGGTAAAAAGACTCCAGTGAATATAATATATTTGAATTCTCAGAAGGCCTTTGATAAGGCATTGCACATTAGGCTACTAAGACTCTATGGTATTGGGGATAATATTTTAGCATGGATAGAAAATTGGCTAACTAGTAGAAGACAGAGTTGGGGTAATGGGGGCATTTTCGGGATGGCAGCCTGTAACTAGTAGATCAATGCTGGGACCACAAGTAATTATAACATATATTAATAACTTGGTTGAGGAAACAATGTTCTATAGTCATGTCTGCAGATAACACAAAATAGGTGGGAAGGCAAGAGGGGAAGATTGAGATTGTAGAGAGATGTAGAAAGGTAAGTGGCAGGTGAAACATAATGTGGGGAAATGTGAGTTATGCACCTTGGCATGAAGAATAAAGGAGATGAGTATTATTTAAATGGAGAAAGGCTGCAGAGATTTGGTGGTCCATTTGAATAGATCAAAAAAAGCAAGTATCTAAGTTCAATGGTAAAAGGGAAGGCAAATAAAACGCTGGTTTTTATTTTAAAGAGAATGAGTATAAAGATAGGCAAGTCTTGCTAAAACTATACAAGGCTCTAGTCAGGTAACAGCTTGAAGAGTTTTGGCCCTCTTAAAGGAATTGTTTACATGCAGTCTAGAGAAGGCTCACTAGGCTGATCCCAGGTATGGAGTGATTGTCTTAAGAGGAGAGGTTGAGTACATTGAGTCTGTACCCACTGGAGTTTAGAACAATAAAAAAGTGAAAAATATTGAACAAATTGAAACATTTGGCATTCTTAGCAGACTTGACAGGGCAAATGCAGAAAGGTTGTTTCCCAGTGTGGGACCAGAGAGCATAATCTCAGAGTAAGGGCTCACACATTTAAAATGAAGATAACAGGAATTTCTTCTCTCAGAATGTTGTTAATCTATGAAATTCTTTGTGCAGAGGGATTGAGTTGTTAAGTATTTTCAAAGCTGAGGCAGATCTTTAATCAGTAAGGGAAGCAGTAGTTGTGGAGAAAAGGCAGGCAGGTGGAAGTTTGGATAATCAGATCAGTCATGACCTCGTTGAATGTTGGAGCAGACTTGATGAGCCAAAAAGCCTCATTCTGCTCCCAAAGCTTATGGACAATTGACCACTTGCAGGATGAGGACAGGTGACTGCCTGCAGGAAGCCTCAGGAAATACTGCTGAATATGCGGAGCTCTTGGATGTACTTATAGTGTAGATTATGTAGGAGCTCAAACATTTACGACCTTTACACCCACAATACAAATAGCACCAAAGGATGGTTAATCTGCAGCACTTTATTTCAAAGTTTTATGACTGAACCATTTTGTTTTTAAATCAACCTGTTACTCACTACATATCAGAAGTGTGTCATTTTTAGTTTAGTAATTAATCCTGAAGTGATTCTGTGATTGAAATTAATATTTACAGTGACTAAAGTTCTCCAGAGTTCACAATCTAACCGGATAACTAAAGACCATACTGTGCATCAGTTCACTGGCACGTCACACTTTACTCCTCCCCATCCTGTAGCAAAAGACTGTTTTAAAGTACCTTTGTTAAAGTCCACATTAGTTGGTAGTGTCCCTTTACATACATGATAGGGCAGCAGTCTGAATACTGTGTCCTCAAAGGAATTAAAAGGAGTGTTGCAATCAGGCTGAAGGACAGAGGTCTGGTCCTTGTAGAATTTTTCAAGTAATCTGTTTGTGCCACAATTAAAAAGAGAGAGAAACAGTTAGTAAGAAAGCCTGAAAATCCGATTTGTCACATTTCTCTTTGTGGTATCTTGCTGTGTGTTAACTGGCTGCTACATTTCCTACATTGCAATGACTAATCTGTAGGCACTGCAGAGTCTGTAAAGTGCTTTAGTTCACCCCCAGGTTGCGTGCCTTTCTCTTTCCATTTTTCCAAAAATTCATTGAGCACCATCTTCCCTATTTGGGGATGAAGAAGCACTGAAGTGCTTCTTGTCACTGAAGTGCTTTGTCGGGGAGTTCCTGAGGAGTTGGTATTGGGACCCTTATTTTCCCTTATTAGCATTAATGATCTAAAACTTGGTGTGCAGGGGACAATTTCTAAGTCTGCAGATGACACTAAACTTGGGAGAACTGTGAATTGTGAGGATGACACTGTGGAACTCCAAAAGGACATGGACAAGTTGGTGGAGAGGGCAGATAGGTGGTTCAGTGCAGAAAGTATTAGGTAACGTACTTCTGTCAGAATAACATTGAATGACAATATAAAATAGGGGTTACAATTCTAGAGGGGCTGTAGCAGCAGACAGACCTGGGGTTACATGTGAGAAGATTATTCAAAGTGACAGGAGAGGTGGAGTGAACAGTAAATAAAATAGACAATGTTCTTGGCTTTTTTAATAGGGGCATAGAGTACAAAGGCGATGTAGAACTTATATAAGATACTTGTTAGATCTCATCAAGAGTATTATGACCAGTTCTGGGCACCACATTAAAGGAAAAAGATTAATGCATTGGAGCGAATGCAGAAAGAGTTTACTATCATTGTTCCAGGTATGAGAAACTTCAGTTATGAGAATAGACCGAAGCTGAGAATGTTCTCCCTGAAGATAAGAAGTTTGAGATGGAATCTGATTGAGGTTTTCAAAATCCTGAACAGGTTGGACAAAGTAAATAAGGAGAAACTGTTTTTGTCTAATAAAAGAAACCAGAATGAAATGGCAGAGATTTTAAGTGATGTGTAATGGGCAAAGGTCAGGAGACTGGCATTAATCTCTCAAGTGCAGTCACGATGGGCTGAGTGGCCTCCTTTTGTTCCATAATATTCCTGTGATTCTGTGACCTATCCCAATTCATTTAGTCAGCTCTGTCTTCATAATTTCCAAATTACCCTTCTGGAAATTTGAAACATTAGTCTTGACCTACTCTTTTCTATTGAACAGTGAAGTTCAATAATGTTCTGATCACTGTTACCTGGAGAGACCTTTACTTGATGAATTAATTAATCTACTCTAATTTCACTTACCAGATCTCGTACTGCCTGCTCTCTGGTTGGATCTAGAGTGTGCTGCTTAAGAAGCTATCCTTCTATGAACTCATCCTCTAGGCTACTTCTGCCAATGTGATTTGTCCATCCATTTATAAATTAAATTTACTCATAAATATTGCTGTACCTTTGTCACAATCTCCCATTACTTCTAACTATTTGCCCCATTATACAGTGTAGTTATTGTTAGGGAGCTTATAAACGACACTCAAAGTCACTTCTTTGTTATTTCTTATTTTTACTCAAACTGATTGTACAGGTGGAATCTCATGCTACTCAAAACTTAATTTTGCTGGAGTCCAAAATTCAGAATTCTAGTGATGAGATAAAAGCCAAGCGGGTTGTACTTGAACACTGTTGTAACTGATGTTGTTATGCTAGTGTCATTGGGAAGCTTTACAGTAACTTGACAGGGCTGTGGGAACTAGAGACCAGGGTTCACTAAATATTTAAGACTTGCAACCGGCATAAGCACAATTAGCAAGTTTGCAGGTGAAATTACAGTAAGAAAGTGAAAAATAAAGACTAAATTAGGGTTATTGTGCATGTATGTGAATGCAGAGTAGAGGAAATAAGGTTGGAGAGTTGTGGGCAAAAATTGCTGTTTGAAATTATAATGCTGTGGTGATAACAGAGAATTGGCTCAAGGAAAGGTGTTAAAATTGGATGTTACATATTCCTGGGTGAGGAACAATTGGGAACAATGAGATGGGAAAGGCCAATTCAAATGGTGACAAAGTGTGGTCAGCCTAGCCTCACTTTCACAGATAGCCTCTCCCACCAGAAAGACAAATACAGAACTACGGAGAAGCAACTTGGATCAAACACCGGCACCTTGGATATTACGTCATTGCTCAGGTCTAAGCAATCCCTGTTTGAGACTGATGTCCGTTAGACAGATCATTAACTTATTTGATCAGAGATGAATATCCAATCACAACACCAAGATCCAAATGTCCAGTAAGACGAAATTGATGTCTCCACCTGAAGCTTCCCAATTGGAGGAGGAAGTCTAAGTTTAGCTCATGTCTAACCTTGAAAGTCTTCACCTGCCCAACTCAGTTCCTGAACAATGAAATCAAAGGAGTTAGCCTTCCTAGGCTCCTATGTCCATACCATTGGGTTCAATCGTTGTCATCACCAGCAATGGTTCAGTGAAAACAATGCTCAAATATGTGACATCCTGAGCAGAAACAAGCTATCCTCACTGTGTCTGAACCAAGGTCACCAGTCACAAAGACAGTGTTACAATAAATCAAGGCAAATACCCAAAAGGACAACCTGGAAGAGAAGTGGTGGGAGAGGAAGCCCCAGAGGTCTACAAATATGCTGACCGTCATGATATGCAAAGCTTTTTAGAAGACACCACGGCCATACGTAGATCAAGGCCTAATGGACATAATTCCCTTCACTCACTGGATGGCTTCTCTTCTTAAGGATAAGAATACTATCCATTAACACTGAACGAATATTTTGCCCACTGTGAATCCACAGTGGCATCTGATACTCTTCAGAATATCCCCCAGTAACTTGTGGTCGAATTCTTGTGTGAATAGCCATCACTGGGAGAGCTGCAACAAACTATCAAAAGATAATAATATTAAAACCTTTGGCCTGTCACGATTCCAGCTGAGGTTGCTAAAGCTGCTGGACGTTTATTCATATCAAGGCACCACTTACTTAGCCTGTTTGAGCAAAAATATAGGTTTCCCTCACATCAACTTCAGGAATGAAATAATTGTGTTTATCACAGAACTGAATCCCTACAGTGTGGAAACAGGCCTTTTGGCCCAACAGCTCCACACCGACCCTCCGAAGACTAACCCACCCAGACCCATTCCCTTATCGCATTACTCACCATTTACCTCTAACTAATGCACCTAACCTATACATCCCTGAACACCGTGGGCAATTTATCATGGCCAATTCACCTAATCTGCACACCTTTGGACTGTGGGAGGAAACCCATACAGACACAGGGAGAATGTGCAAACTCCATACAGACAATCACCCAAGGCTGGAATCAAACCCAGATCTCTGGCACTGTGAGGCAGCAATGTTAACCACTGAGCCGCCATGCTGCCCAAGGAGAAAGGTACATTCTGCTGTGCAAACCATCAAGGTAATTTTATATTATCCATAGCCAATCTAACTACCATCCCTCGACAGTCAATGACATTTCTATCACTGATTCCTCCACTATTAACAATTCATCGTTACAATTGACTAGAAGCTAAACTGGACTCACTATATAAATACTGTAGATACAAGAATAAGTCAGAGGCTAGGAAACAGGGAGGTGATAGTAGTGGTATTATCACTAGAACATTAATCCAGAAACCCAGCCAATGTTCTGGGGACCTGGGTTCGAATCCCACCAAAGCAGATGGTGGAAATTGAATGCAATAAAAAATATCTGGAATTAAAATCTACTCAACGCCATTTCCGACTGTCAGTAAAACCCATCTGGTCACTAATGGCCTTCAGTCGAAATCTTCCATCCTTACCTGATCTGGCCTACATGTGACTCCAGTGCCCCAACAATGTGGCAGCCTCTTAAATGGCTATTGGCCAATTGGGGTGGGTAATAAATGCAGAACTAGTCAGTGACACCCTTATCTGATAAATGAATAAAAGAAACTACCAATCCTTGCCTGGCCTCTATGTGACTCCAGATCCACAGCAATGTGATTGATTCTCAACAGCTCTCCGCAATGGCCTGGGAAGCCATTCAATTGTATCAATTGCTATGAGGTCTCAACAAAAAAATGAAGCCAGTCGGATCAGCCGGCATTGCCCTAGGCACTGGAATAGACAAAGGCAGACATAGCCCTGTCAAACCTGAAAAGTCCTCCTTACTTACATCTGGTGGTTAGTGCCAAAATTGGGAGCTGTCTCATAGATGAGCCAAGCAACAGTATGACTATATCTGGAATCATATGATGGAATCAAATCTTATCAACAATGTCCCAGACATCACCATCACGATCCTGGGTATATCCTGTCCCACCAGCAAGACAGATCCAGCAGAGGTGGCGGCACAGTGGTATACAGTCAGGAGGGAGTTGCCCTTGAAGTCCTTAACATTGACTCCAGACTCATGATGTCTCATGGCTTCAGGTTAAACATGGGCAAGGAAAAATCCTGCTGATTACCATTTACTGCCCTCCCTTGGCTGATGAATCAGTACACCTTTATGTTGAACAACACATGAAGGAAGTGCTGAGGGTGGTAATGGTTCAAAATATACTCTGGGTGAAGGATTTCAACTTCCAATATCGAGGTTGGCTTAGCAGCAGAACTACTGATCGAGCTGGTCCAGTCCTAAAGGAAACAGCTGCTAGCCTGGGTTTGTGGCAGGTGCTGAGGGAACCAATCTGATGCATCTGTCCATGACAGTATCAGTAACAGTGACTGCTGCACAGTACTTGTAGAGACGAAGTCCCACCTTCACATTGAAAATAACCTCCACTGTGTTGTGTGTTACAATCACTGTGCTAAATGGGACAGACTTCGAACAGATCTAGCGAGTCAAGACTGGGCATCCATAAGGTAGTGTGGTCCATCAACAGCAGCAGGACTGTACTCCAACACAATCTATAACCTCACAGTGTGGTATATCCCATACTCAAGCATTACAATCAAGCCATGGGAATAATTCTGGTTCAATGGAAAGTGCAGGAGGGTATGCCAGGTGCAGTACTAGGCATATCTAAAAATGAGGTGTCAACCTGGTGAAGTTGCCAAACATGAATAATTGTACGCCAAACAGCACAAAGCAGCAAATGACAGACAGAGCTGAATAATCTGAGAATTAATGGATCAGATCGAAGCTCTGCAGTCCTGCCACATCCAATTGTGATTAGTGGTGAACAATCAAACAACTTAGTGGAAGAGGATAGTCCCACCCTCAATGATGGAAGAGCCTAGCACATCAGTGCCAAAGGTCAAGCTGAAGCATTCACAGCAGTCTTCAGCTTGAAGTGCTGAGTGGATAATCCATCTCAGCATCCTCCAGTGGTCCCCAGCATGGGTTGGTACCTGGGACTTCAATGTTGTGGCTATTACGGAGACATGGGTAGAGCAGGGACAGGATTGGCTGTTGCAGGTTCCAGGGTTTAAATGTTTTAGTAGGGTCAGAAGTGGGGGTAAAAGAGGGGGAGGTGTGGCATTGCTTGTCAAAGATAGTATTACAGCGGTGGAAAGGAAGATGGACGAAGATTTGCCATCTGAGGTAGTTTAGGCTGAGGTTAGGAATAGGAAAGGTGAGGTCACCCTGTTAGGAGTTTTCTACAGGCTCCTAATAGTCCTAGAGACGTAGAAGAAAGGATTGCGAGGATGATTCAGGAGAAGAGTGAAAGTAATAGGGTGGTTGTTATGGGGGACTTTAACTTTCCTGATATTGACTGGGAAAGCTATAGCTCGAGTACGTTAGATGGGTCGGTGTTTGTCCAATGTGTGCAGGAGGGTTTCCTGACACAATATGTAGATAAGCCTACAAGAGGTGAGGCCATACTGGATTTGGTTCTGGGTAACGAACCAGGCCAGGTATTAGAACTAGAGGTAGGTGAGCACTTTGGGGACAGTGACCACAATTCGGTGATTTTTACTCTAGTGACGGAGAGGGATAAGTGTGCACTGCAGGGCAAGAGTTATAGCTGGGGGCAGGGAAATTATGAGGCGGTGAGGCACGACTTAGGATGCGTGGCTTGGAAAAGTAGACTTAAAGGCAAGGGCACAATTGATATGTGGAGCTTGTTCAAGGAGCAACTATTGAGTGTCCTTGATAAGTATGTACCTGTCAGGCAGGGAGGAAAGGGTCGTGTAAGGGAGCCGTGGTTTAATAAGGAATTGGAATCCCTTGTTAAATGAAAGAGGGTGGCCTATGTAAAGATAAGGCGTGAAGGTTCAGTTGGAACGATTGAGAGTTATAAGGTAGCCAGGAAAGACCTGAAGAGAGAGCTAAGAGCAGCAAGGAGGGGACATGAAAGGTCCTTAGTTGGTAGGATTAGGGAAAACCCTAAGGCTTTCTATAGGTATGTCAGGAATAAAAGAATGACTAGGGTAGGAATAGGTCCAGTCAAGGATAGTAGTGGGAAGTTGCGTGTGGAAGCTGAAGAGATTGGGGAGACACTGAATGAATACTTTTCGTCAGTATTCACTCAGGAACAGGATATTGTTGCCGATGTGAATACTGAGTCACAATTAATTAGAATGGATGGCTTTGAGGTATGTAGGGAAGAGGTGTTGGAAATTCGGAAAGGGTGAAAATAGATAAGTCCCCTGGGCCTGATGGCATTTATCCCAGGATTCTCTGGGAAGCAAGGGAGGAGATTGCAGAGCCATTGGCCTTGATTTTTAGGTCCTCGTTGTCTACAGGAATAGTGCCAGAAGACTGGAGGCTAGCAAATGTGGGTCCCTTGTTCAAGAAGGGGAGTAGGGATAACCCTAGTAACTAGGCCGGTGAGTCTCACTTCTGTTGTGGGCAAAGTCTTAGAGAGAATTGTAAGGGATAGGATTTATGAACATCTGGATAGGAATAATGTGATTAAGGATAGTCAGCATGGTTTTGTGAAGGGCAGGTCGTGCCTCACAAACCTTATTGAATTCTTCGAGAAGGTGACTAAGGAGGTGGACAAGGGGAAAGCGGTAGATGTGGTGTATATGGATTTTAGTAAGGCGTTTGATAAGGTTCCCCATGGTAGGCTACTGCAAAAAATACGGAGGTATGGCATTGAGGGTGAGTTGGAGATTTGGATTAGGAATTGGCTGGCTGGAAGAAGACAGAGGGTAGTAGTTGATGGTAAAGGTTCATCTTGGAGTGCCGTTACTAGTGGTGTTCCGCAAGGATCTGTTTTGGGACCATTGCTGTTTGTCATTTTTATAAGTGACTTGGAGGAGGGGTTAGAAGGTTGGGTGAGCAAGTTTGCGGATGATACGAAAGTCGGAGTAGTTGTTGACAGTTAGGAAGGATGTGGCAGGTTACAGCGGGATATAGATAAGTTGCAGAGCTGGACAGAAAGGTGGCAAATGGAGTTCAATGTAGCTAAGTGTGAGGTGATTCACTTTGGTAAGAGTAACAAAAAGATGGGGTACTGGGCTAGTGGTCGGATACCTGGTAGTGTGGATGATTAGAGGGATCTTGGTGTCCATGTACACAGATCTTTGAAAGTTGCCACCCAGGTAAATAGTGCGGTGAAGAAGGCATATGGCGTACTGGGCTTTATTGGTAGAGGAATTGAGTTCCGGAGTCCTGAGGTCATGTTGCAGTTGTATAAGACTCTGGTGCGGCCGCATCTGGAGTATTGTGTGCAGTTTTGGTTGCCATACTATCGGACGGATGTGGAGGCACTGGAACGGGTGCAGAGGAGGTTTACCAGGATGTTGCCTGGCATGGTAGGAAGATCCAATGAGGAAAGGCTGAGGCACTTGGGGCTTTTCTCATTGGAGAAAAGGTGGATTAGGGGTGACTTGATAGAGGTGTACAAGATGATTAGGGGTTTAGATAGGGTTGACCGTGAGAATCTTTTTCCATGTATGGAGTCAGCTATTACAAGGGGGCATAGCTTTAAATTAAGGGGTGGTAGGTATAGGATAGATGTTAGGGGTAGGTTCTTTACTCAGCGGGTTGTGAGTTCATGGAATGCCCTGCCAATAGTAGTGGTGGACTCTCCCTCTTTATGGGCATTTAAACGGGCATTAGATAGGCATATGGAGGATGGTGGGCTAGTGTAGGTTAGGTGGGCTTGGATGGGCGCAACATCGAGGGCCAAAGGGCCTGTACTGCGCTGTATTCTTCTATGTTCTATGTTCTATTACAGATATGAATCTTCAAGTAATTTGATTTACTCAACGTGATATCAAGAAACAGTTGAGTCACTGCATACTGCAAAGGCTATGGGCCCTGACAACACTCTGGCAATACTATGGGTGGCACGGTGGCACAGTGGTTAGCACTGCTGCCTCATAGCGCCGGAGACCCGGGTTCAATTCCCGCCTTAGGCGACTGACTGTGTGGAGTTTGCACGTTCTCCCCGTGTCTGTGTGGGTTTCCTCCGGGTGCTCCGGTTTCCTCCCACAGTCCAAAGATGTGCAGGTCAGGTGAATTGGCCATGCTAAATTGCCCGTAGTGTTAGGTAAGGGGTAGATGTAGATGTATGGGTATGGGTATGGGTGGGTTACGCTTCGGCGGGGAGGTGTGGACTTGTTGGGCCGAAAGGCCTGTTTCCACACTGTAAGTAATCTAATCTAATCTAAAAAAACTAGTAAAGACTCATGCACCAGAACTTGCAGCTCCCCTAACAAGGCTCTTCCCGTACAGTTACAACACTGGCATGTATCTGACAATGTGGAAAATTGTCCAGGTATATCCTGTACAAAAAAGTGCAGGTCAAATCCAACCCAGCCTATTGCCACCTCATCAGTCCACTCTCGATCATCAGTAAAGTGATGGAAGGTTTCATCAACAGTGCTATTAAACAGTACCTGCTCCGGGACACCCAGTTTGGGTTCCATCAGGACCTCTCAGCTCCTGACCTCATTACAGCCTTAGTTCAAACATGGACAAAAGAGCTGAATTCCAGAGGGGAGGTGAGAGTGACAGCCCCTGACACCAAGGCCGCAATCAACTGAGTGTGGTATCAAGGTACCCTAGAAAAGCTGGAATCAATGGGTATTAAGGAGCAAACTCTCCACAAGTTGGAGTAATAAATGGCATGAAGAAAATTGGTTGAGGTTGTTGCAGCTATCATCTCATCTCCAGGACATCTCCGCAGGAGGTCCTCAGGGGAGTGCCCTAGGCCTAACCGTCTTCAGCTGTCTCGTCAATGATCTACCATCATAAGTTCAGAGGTGAGGACGTTTGCCAATGATTGCACAATGTGCAACACTATCCATGACTCCTCAGACATTGAAGCACTCCATGTTCAAATGCAATATGACTGGGACAATATTCAAGCTTGAGATTACAAGTGGAAAGTAACATTTGCACCCAACAAGTGCCAGGCAATGCCCATCTCTAATAAGAAACAATCTAACCACCACCCCATGACATTCAATGATATTACCATCACTGAATCCTCCACTATCAGCCATCTTGTGGGGGTGGGGGGTGGTTACCATTGACCAGAACCTCAACTGGCCACATCACATAAACATAATGACTACAAGAGCAGGTCAGAGGCTAGGAATACTGTGGTGAGTAATTCACCTCCTCATTCCCCAAAACCTCTCTCTACCATTCACAAGGCATGAGTCAGGACTGTAATGGAATATGCCCCACTTTCTTGGATGAATGCATCTCCAACAACACTCAGAAAGCTTGACACCATTCAGGTCAAAGCAACCTGCTTGATTGGCATCATCCACAAAAATCCACTCCTTCCACCACTGACGCTCAGAAGCAGCAGTGTGCATTGCATACGCTGCAGAAGTTCATCAAAGTTCCTTAAACAGCATCTTACAAATGCACTCGGAGAAAGTGAGGACTGCAGATGCTGGAGATCAGTGTGGAAAAGTGTGGTGCTGGAAAAGTGTGGTGCTCAGCTGGTTAGGCAGCATTCAAGGAGCAGTAAAAGTCAACATTTTGAGCATGAGCTCTTCATGAGGAATGAGGGGATGGCCTAAGGGGGCTCAAGAGATAAATGGGGTGGAGGAGGGTAGCTGTGAATGTGATAGGTAGTTGAAGGTGCGGGGTATGGTGATAGGTCGGAGCAGAGGGTGGAGTGGATAGGTGGGAGGAAAGATGGACAGATAGGACAGTTTAAGAGAATGGTGCCAGGTTGGAGCTGAGATAAGGTGTGGTGGGGGGGGGGGGGGGGCGAATGAGGAAACAGGTGAAGTCTTCATTGATCTTGTGTGGTTTGAGGATCCCAAGGAAGAAGATAAAGCGTTCTTCCTCCAGGTGTAGGGTGGCTAGAGTTTGGTGGTGGAGGAGGCCCAGAACTTGCATGTCTTTGGCAGAGTGGGAGGGGGAGTTAAAGTGCTCAGCCATGGGATAGTCGGGTTGATGAATGCATGTGCCCCAGAGATGTTATCTAAAACATTTCACAAGTTGGCATCCTGTCTCCCCGATGTAGAGGAGACCACATCGAGAGGACAGACACAGTAGATGATGATGTGTGGAAATACAGACAAATCTCTGTCGGATGTGGAAGGATCCTTTGGGGCCTTGGACGGAGGTGAGGGGGGAGGTGTGGGTACAGACTTTGCACTTCTTGCGGTGGCAGGGAAAGGTGCCGGAAGTGGAAGGTGGATTGGTGGAGGGCGTGGAGCTAAGAAGAAAGTCACAGACAGAATGATCTCTGCGGAATACAGTTAGGGGTGGGAAGGAAAATACATCCATGGTGGTGGGGTCAGTTTGTAGGTGGCGAAAATGGCGGAGGATAATGCAATGTATCAGAGGTTAGTGGGGTAGAAGGTGAGGACCAGAGGGTTTCTGTTCTTGTTGTGATTGGAGGGGTCGGGTTCAAGGATGTGAAGATCTTGATCTCCTGGGAGGGGTCTCTCAGTTCCGCAATTGGTCAAATAAACACCAGGAGTTTGGTCTGCTTCAGCAAGATTTCACACTTTAATCAGTATCGGCTGGGCACAGGTTGTTCAGCAACACAGAGGTTAAAAGCTACTGTGTTCCTTGGAGAAACTGCGCAAATGGCTTGAAACAATGACAATTTTTATATGGTTCTTAGGAAATAGTACAGCCTTAATTACAGAGCCAATCCAATAAAGTGGAATAAAATGACATTATGGACAGCAGGTTGACCCAATAATATTTCCTGGGAACCAACATTGTTTTGCAAATATTATCTCTCTACACCTGCGTCTCCAAGATTAACTCGGATGGTTAGTAATGTCCTATCTAGCTTGGTAAATTCCATACTGTGAAGGGAGCATTGTCTGCTAATCTTTGATTCAGTTAGTTCCACCCTTCGCCTTCGTGCCTACTTCTCCAACCAAGATTCTCACCCACCCTCTGACAACCCCTTCTCCTGCCTCCAACACACCCCATCCACCTGGACACCCTGTGCTGGCCTCTTACCTGCCCTCGATCTCTTCATAGCCAACTGCCACCGCGACATTAACCGCCTCAACTTCTCCACCCCTCTCACCCACTCCAACCTCTCACCCTCGGAACGTGCAGCCCTCCACTCCCTCCGTTCCAACCCCAACCTCACCATCAAACCAGCAGACAAGGGAGGCGCGGTGGTAGTTTGGCGCACCGACCTTTACACCGCTGAGGCTAAACGCCAGCTCGCGGACACCTCCTCCTATTGCCCCCTTGACCATGACCCCACCTTCCACCACCAAACCATCATCTCCCAGACCATCCAGAACCTCATCACCTCAGGGGATCTCCCATCCACCGCCTCCAACCTCATAGTCCCACAACCCCGCACCGCCCGTTTCTACCTCCTGCCCAAAATCCACAAACCTGACTGCCCCGGCCGACCCATTGTCTCAGCCTGCTCCTGCCCCACCGAACTCATCTCTGCATACCTCGACACGGTCCTGTCCCCCTTAGTCCAAGAACTCCTCACATACGTTCGGGACACCACCCACGCCCTCCACCTCCTCCATGATTTTCACTTCCCCGGTCCCCAACGCCTTATCTTCACTATGGACATCCAGTCCCTGTACACCTCCATCCCCCATCACGAAGGACTTAAAGCCCTCCCCTTCTTCCTTTCCTGCCGTACCAACCAGTACCCTTCCACCGACACCCTCCTTTGACTGACTGAACTGGTCCTCACCCTGAACAACTTCTCTTTCCAATCCTCCCACTTCCTCCAAACCAAAGGAGTAGCCATGGGCACCTGCATGGGCCCCAGCTATGCCCTGCCTCTTCGTAGGATATGTGGAACAGTCCATCTTCCGCAACTACGCTGGCACCACCCCCCACCTTTTCCACCGCTTCATCGATGACTGTATCGGCGCTGCCTCATGCTCCCACGAGGAGGTTGAACAGTTCATCCACTTTACCAACACTTTCCACCCCGACCTCAAATTCACCTGGACCATCTCAGACTCCTCCCTCCCCTTCCTAGACCTTTCCATTTCCATCTCGGGTGACCAAATCGACACGGACATTTGTTATAAACCAACCGACTCCCACAGCTACCTAGACTACACCTCCTCCCACCCTGCCCCCTGTAAAAACACCATCCCATATTCCCAATTCCTTCGTCTCCGCCGCATCTGCTCCCAGGAGGACCAGTTCCAAAACCGTACCATCCAGATGGCCTCCTTCTTCAAGGACCGCAATTTCCCCCCAGACGTAGTCGACGATGCCCTCCACCGCATCTCTTCCACTTCCCGCTTCTCCGCCCTTGAGCCCTGCCCCTCCAACCGCCACCAGTACAGAACCCCACTGGTCCTCACCTACCACCCCATCAACTTCCATGTCCAACGTGTCATCCGCCGTCATTTCTGCCACCTCCAAACGGACCCCACCACCAGGGACATATTTCCCTCCCCTCCCCTATCAGCGTTCCGAAAAGACCACTCCCTCCGTGACTCCCTCGTCAGGTCCACACCCCCCACCAACCCAACCTCCACTCCTGGCACCTTCCCCTGCAACCGCAAGAAATGCAAAACTTGCGCCCACACCTCCCCCCCTCACCTCCCTCCAAGGCCCCAAGGGACACTTCCATATCCGCCATAAATTCACCTGCACCTCCACACACATCATCTATTGCATCCGCTGCACCCGATGTGGCCTCCTCTATATTTGGGGAGACAGGCCACCTACTTGCGGAACGTTTCAGAGAACACCTCTGGGACACCCAGACCAACCAACCCAACCACCCCGTAGCCCAACACTTCAACTCCCCCTCCCACTCCACCAAGGACATGCAGGTCCTTGGACTCCTCCACCGCCAGACCATGGCAACACGACGGTTGGAGGAAGAGCGCCTCATCTTCCGCCTGGGAACCCTCCAACCACAAGAGATGAACTCAGATTTCTCCAGTTTCCTCATTTCCCCTCCCCCCACCTTGTCTCAGTCAAATCCCTCAAACTCAGCACCGCCTTCCTAACCTGCAATCTTCTTCCTGACCTCTCCGCCCCCACCCCACTCCAGCCTATCACCCTCACCTTGACCTCCTTCCACCTATCGCATTCCCAACGCCCCTCCCCCAAGTCCCTCCTCCCTACCTTTTACCTTAGCCTGCTGGATACACTTTCCTCATTCCTGAAGAAGGGCTGATGCCTGAAACGTCAATTCTCCTGCTCCTTGGATGCTGCCTGACCTGCTGTGCTTTTCCAGCAACACATTTTCAGCTTTGATTCAGTTAGCTCAGGAATGCAGCTTTTAGCAGGGTGAAAAGCCATTTTAAACAGAATGTTAATTTGCAGCCTAAAAGCCATTTGATTATGTTACTTTATGTTATTTGCATTAAGAAGCCATTTTGTTGTTAGTGAAAACATGTATTAAATGGTTGCTCCTGACAACAGCCTAAGTTCAGATTTTAGATCCTCAGGCGGAGGTGTGGGAAGTGAAGGTGATGCACTGGAGGGCATTATCAACTATATGGGAGGGGAAATTGTGGTCCTTGAAGAAGGAAGTCATCTGGGATGTCTATGATGGAAACGGTCCTCCTGGGAGCAGATGTGGCAGAGGCGGAGGAATTGGGAGTAAGGGAAAAGATGGGGTGTTTACCTTGATTTTTACAGGAGGCAGGGCGGGAGGAGGTGTAGTCCAGATAGCTGTGGGAGTTGGTGGATTTGAAGTAGAGGTCCAGGAAGGGAAGGGAGGTGTTCAAGATGGTCCAGGTGAACTTGAGGTCAGGGTGGAAGGTGTTAGTGAAGTTGATGAACTGTTCAACCTCCTCATGGGAGCACAAGGTGTTGCCGATACAGTCATTGATGCAGCGGAGGGAAAGGTGGGGAACGGTGCCCCGACAAAGAGGCGGGCATAGCTGGGGTCCAAGTGAGTGCTATGGCTACCGTTTTGGTCTGGAGGAAGTGTTAGGATTCGAAGGAGAAATTGTTGAGGGTGAGAACCAGTTCAGCCAATTGAATGAGTGTGTCAGTGGAAGGGTACTGGTTGGGTCAGCAGGAGAGCAAGAAATAGAGGGCTTGGAGGCCTTTGTCATGGTTGATAGATGTGTACAGGGACTGTATATCCACAGTGAAGATGAAGCGTTGGATGCCAGGGATACGAAATTCATGGAGGAGGTGAAGGACATGAGTGATGTCCCCAATGTATTTGAGGAGATCTTGGAACAAAGTGGACAGAACGGTTTCAAGGTACACAGAGGTTCGGTGGGGCAGGAGCAGGCTGAGACGATGGGTTGACAGGATCAGTTAGATTTGTGAGATTTAAGTAGGAGGTAGAACTGGGCGGTGTGGGATTCCCGAACTATGAGGTTGGAAGCTGTGGGTGGGCTATCCCCTGAGGTGATGAGATTGTGGATGGTCTGGGAGATGATGGATTGGAGATGGGAAGTGAGCTCGTGGTCGCGGGCAGTAGGAGGTGTCTGTGAGTTGATGCCTGGCTTCAGCGGTGTCAAGGTCAGAGCACCCAACTACCACTGTGCTACACCCCCACCCCCCTTGTCTGCTGGTTTGTCCACAAGTTGGCACCTGGCTTCAGAGATGAAGACTGTGCGAGTTGCATGACCACTTCCATTGAGAAGGAAAAAGGCAGCAGCTATGTGGGTACACCGTCGCCTGCAAGTTCTGCCCCAAGCCATTCACTATCTTGACTTGGAAATAGATCACCATTCCTTCACTGTTGCTGTGTTAAAATCCTGGAATTCACTTCCCAAGGGCATTGTGGGTGAACCTGCAGCACTTGGAATGAAATGATTCAAAAAGGCAGCTTAGCATCACCTTTTTAAGGGCAACTGGGGATGTGCAATAAATGCTAGACAGCCAGCAACATCACATCCCACGAGTGATAAAAGCAGAATATAGAAAACTAGGCAGAAAGTTGAAATGTAGGACTTCAAAGGTAGTTATCTCAGGATTACTACCAGTGCCACGAGCTGGTCAGAACAAAAACAGCAGGACAGATAGATAAAACATGTGGCTGAAAAGAAAATGTGAGGGGGAGACTTTCAGATTCATGGGACATTGGGACTGGTTCTGGGGAGGTGGGACCTGTACAAACTGGACGGGTTATCCCTGGGCAGGACCGGGACTGACGTCCTTGGAGGGTACTTAGTAGTGTGGTGGGGGATGGGAACTAAAGGAGTAGGGCAGTAGATGCAGAAATTGAGGGAGAGGTAGGAACCAAGGTAAGGTGGTCGGCACGGTGGCACAGTGATTAGCACTGCTGCCTCACAGCGCCAGAGACCCGGGTTCAATTCCCGCCTCAGGCGACTGACTGTGTGGAGTTTGCACATTCTCCCCGTGTCTGCGTGGGTTTCCTCCGGGTGCTCCGGTTTCCTCCCACAATCCAAAAATGTGCAGGTTAGGTAAATTGGCCATGCTAAATTGCTCGTAGTGTTAGGTAAAGGGGTAAATGTAGGGGAATGGGTCTGGGTGGGTTATGCTTCGGCGGGTCGAAGTGGGCTTGTTGAGCCGAAGGGCCTGTTTCCACACTGTAAGTAATCTAATCTTATCTAAACATTACTAAGCACAAGAACAAGAACATTACATTACAGTTGTATACGTTGTTGGTAAGGCAACACTTGGGTTTTTGTGTACAGTTTTGGTCATTCTGTTATAGAAAGGCATAGTTAAACTGGAAAGAGTGCAAAAAAGATTTATGAGGATGCTGCCAGGACTAGTAGACCTGAGTATTAGGGGAGAGGTTGGCCAGGATAGGACTTCATTGCTTGGAACGTAGGAGAATGAGGGACGTCCTTATTGAGTTGTATAAAATCATGAGGAGCATAGGTAGCATGAATGCATATAGTCGATTTCCCAGAGGTGGGGTATTAAAAACTAGAGGGCGTAGATTTAGGATGAAAGGGGAAAGATTTAAGAATGACCTGAGGAGCAACAGTGGTGTAAAAATGGAATGGTCTGCCAGGGAAAGTGGTTGAAACATTTTAAAAATACTTAGATATATACATGGATAGGAATGGTTTAGAGGGATATGGATCAAATGTGGGCAATTTAGAACTAGCTGATTTGGCACCATGGTCAGCACAGACCAGTTGGGCCAAAGGGCCTGTTTCCATGCTGTATTACTTTATGACTCTATAACAGGCAAGGAAACACTGCTGAAAAGAGCAAGGGAGGTGGTCTGAAATGCATGTGTTTCAATGCAAGAATAATAATAGGTAAGGTAGGTGAACTCAGAGGTTTAATTAGTACTTGGAACAATGACATTGGTGCGATTACGGAGGCTTGGCTGAAAAAGGGACAGGACTGGCAGTTGAATGTCCCAGGATTGAGATGTTTTAGGTGTGAGAGAAGGGGAGGTAATTTCCCCTATATTAACTAGGACTCACTTTGTGCTAGGGGCTTAGATGGAGTGGAATTTGTAAGGGCCATTCTTGACATAGAAGATAAACAGTCCAAATGGGGAAGGTGTTATACACCAGATCTGGTTTTGGGAAACGAGCCTGGCTAGATGAATAAAGTTTCAGTGAGACAGCATTTTGGGATTACTGACCATAATACCATGAGTTTTAAGATTCGTGGGGCATTGGGACCGGTTCTGGGGAGGTGGGGCGTGTACAAACTGGACAGGCTACACCTGGGCAGGACTGGGATTGGTGTCCTTGGGAGGATACTTGGCAGTGTGGCAGGGGGATGGGAACTAGAGGAGTAGGGCAGTAGATGCAGAAAATGAGGGAGAGGCAGAAACCAAGGTAAACGTCACTAAGCACAAGAACAAGAACATTATATTACAATTGTATACGTTGCTGATAAGAAAGCACTTGGATTTTTGTGTACAGTTTTGGTCACCCTGTTATACAACGCCAGAGTTAAACTGGTTAGGGATAACAGCAGTCCTTGTGTGAAGGTTTAAAATTGAGGGAAATTGAGGGAAGGTGAACTACAACAATACTAGGCAGGAATAAGAGAATAGGAGAAAGTGAGGACTGCAGATGCTGGAGATCAGAGCTGAAAATGTGTTGCTTGAAAAGTGCAGCAGGTCAGGCAGCATCCAAGGAGCAGGAGAATCGACGTTTCGGGCATGAGCCCTTCTTCAGGAATCTCCTTCTCCCGCTGCTTGGATGCTGCCTGACCTGCTGCGCTTTTCCAGCAACACATTTTCAGCTCTGAACTCCAGCATCTGCAGTCCTCACTTTCTCCATGCAAGGGGATAGCCAGGGGAAGGGTTGACCCAATCAAGGACAAAGGAGGGAATCTATGTGTGAAGGCAGAAGAGGAAGGTGAGGCCCTAAATGAATACTTTAAGTCAGTATTCACCGAAGAGAACATAGATCATAGAACATTACAACGCAGTACAGGCTCTTCAGCCTTTGATGTTGCACTGACCTGTGCAACCAATCTGAAGCATAGCGATCCGATACTATTCCATTTTCATCATATGTTTATCCAACAACCATTTAAATGCTCTTAAAGTTGGCGAGTTTACTATTGTTGCAGGCAGTGCATTCCACACCCCTACTACTCTGAGTAAACAAACTACCCTTAACATCTGTCCTATATCCATCACCCCTCAATTTGAAGCTATATCCCCATGTGATAGCCCTCACCATCCAAGGAAAAAGCTCTCACTGTCAACCCTATCTAAACCTCTGATTATCTTATATGTCTCAATTAAGACACCTCTCAACCTTCTTCTCTCTAATGAAAATAGACCCAAGTCCCTCAGCCTTTCCTCATAAGACCTTCCCTACATACCAGGCAAATCTCCTCTGAAACCAAAAAAGAAAATGCTGGAAAATCTCAGCAGGTCTGGCAGCATCTGTAAGGAGAGAAAAGGGCTGATGTTTTGAGTCTAACTGACCCTTTGTCAAATCTCCTCTGAACCCTTTCCAAAGCTTCCACACCCTTCCTATAATGTGGTGACCAGAACTGTACGCAATACTCCAAGTGCGGCCGCACCAGAGTTTTGTACAGCTGCAGCATGACCTCATGGCTCCGAAACTCAATCCTTCTACCAATAAAAGTTAATATACTGTATGCCTTCTTAAAAACCTTATCAACCTTGGGAGCAACTTTCAGGGATCTATGAACAAAGAATTGGTGGAGGATGATCTCAGGGAAGGGAGAGTTGAATTTCTAAGCCAAGTTGCTATTAAAAAAGGAAGAAGTATTGTGCATCTTAAGAGTATTAATCACTGAATCCCTACAGTATGGAAGCAGGCCAGTTGGCTCATCAAGTCTACACCAGCACTCTGAAGACCACCCCGACTACCCCGTTCCTGTAACTCTGCATTTCCCATAGTTAACTCATCCAACTTACATATTTCATGCAATTTAGCATGGCAAATCCACTTAACCTGCACATCCTTGGACTGTGAGAGGAAACCAGACTACCCAGTGAAAACCCACACAGACTTGGGAAGAATAAGCAAACTCCAAACAGACCCAGTCACCTGAGAGTGATATTAACCACTGGTCCCTGATGATGTGAGTCAGCAGTGGTATTCACTGAGCCACCATGTTACCACTGATAGGGTCCTGATGATATCTACCCCAGAATACTGAGGGATGTAACAGAACAAATTACTGGAGCATTGATAGACATGTTTCCATTCTTTTAGGCTACAGCTGAGGTCCCAGAGGACATAGAACAGCCGAAGTTGTTGCACTGTTTAAGAAGGGTAGCAGGGATAATCTTGGATGGCCTGTGAACCTCATGTCAGTGGTAGGGCAATTATTGGAAAAGATTCTAGAAACAAGATCTATATGCGTTTAGGAGCAAATGGACTTAATGGCGATACACAGCATGGTTCTGGATGTAAGTTTGCTCACTGTGAGGATCTAAAATCTGGATTTAGGCTGTTGTCAGGAGCAACCATTTAATCCATGCTTTTACTAACTACAAAATGGCTTCTTAATGCAAGTAACATAAAGTAACATAATCAAATGGCTTTTAGGCTGCAAATTAACACTGCTAAAAGCTGCATTCCTGAGCTAACTGAATCAAAGATGAGCAGACAATTCTCCCTTCACAGTTTGGAATTTACCAAGCTAGAAAGGACATTACTAACCATCCGAGTTAACCTTGGAGACGCAGGTGCAGAGAGATAGCGTGTAAAACAACATTGGTTTCCAGGAAATATTATTGGGTTAACCTGCTGTCCATAATGTCATTTTATTGCACTTTATTGGATTTACTCTGAAATTAAGGCTGTACTATTTCCTAAGAACCATATAAAAATTGTCTTTGTTTCAGGCTATTTGCACAGTGTCTCCAAGGAACACAGAAGCTTTTAACCTCTGTGTTGCTGGACAACCTGTACCTGGCTGATACTGATTAAAATGTGAAATCTTGCTGAAGCAGACTGAACTCCTAGTGTTTATTTACTGATCACGGAACTGAGAGACCCCTCCCGGGGGGGCTGAGATCTTCACATGGTGCCGTGACTTGGATGTGATATGGACAGATTGTGGTCAGCAGTGTGAGAGCCTTGAGTCTTCCGCTATTGAGTGTTGAGGAATCGGCCAGCCAGACGTGAGTGTTTCATAGTTGTTTGGTTTTCCTCTCATTCAAGTAGTGGTTGACCTGATCCCTTGCTGTCTATTGTCTCAGTTCCGTCTAAAAAGGATCGGTCTTTGCAAGAATAGCTTCGGGGACCCTAAAAATAAAGGGGGGTAGAAGAAGACAAAAAAGAGAGAAAGAAAGGTCGAGGACCTTTAGAAGAGAGAGGTTTGAGAACCTTTACAGAGTCGGGGTCTCCACTTAAAAAATAGAAGAAAGAAAAGTCGAGGACTTTTACAGAGTCGGGGACTCCACCTCGGGTCGGGGATCTGAGGACAGAGTTGAGAGGCGGATCCAAATAGGGTCAAGCACCCTAAAAATAAGAGAGAGGTCAGGGACCTTCTCAGAGTCGAGAAAATCTGAGTCGGTCGTATTGGCACTGTCTAAATTAATACCTAAATTGTTCTGTAAAATAAGAAAGTATTGCGATATTTTATAGGAATCTCGAGGGTTTTGGAAAGTCAAGAGAGTTTGCGGAAATCTGTAGATTGTGTGTTGACGGGCTGTTAAATAGTAAAGGTTTTGAGTCAGGACTATAAAAGGGGGGTTGTTTAAAGATGGGTAATCATATTGACAAGACGGAAGAGCCGTCTTCACTGTTAGTAAAAAATATGTGAGAAGTTTCCAAAGAAGTCTGAAAGTCTGCGGAACCTTTCTGGCACCTGAAACAAAACATTGGGTGAGTAGCAGTGGCCACTAGGTGGCCCTAAAAGTATTCAATTGATTAAATCAGCCCAGCAATTGATTTGGCAACGGAACATTGGCTCTAAAACAAAGGAATTAATTAGACTGTGGAGGCAAATCTGTGATGAAAGCCACAAGGAATCAGTTTTGTGCTCATGGCAGGATACTGCACTAAATTGCGAATTGAATTAACTACTGATGGTACCATGAAATCTATTGAGGTCCTCAAAAATGAATGTGCACAGGTTAAATGTCAACAGAAACAAAGGGAAAAGTCACTAGTGACCGCTAAGCAAAATGAACTGTACAGTTCAATGGTTGCCTTTGGTTTAGGCACGGGAGACAAAATTTAGATTTAGATTCCTACCTATGCCCTGCACCGCCGCCACTTCCACCAACCCTGCCTAACTTGCAAGTGCATCCTAACACCCCCCCCCGGTTATTCCAGTCCCTGTTGGATCTACAAGTTTAGGGCCCCAAGCATCCCCTGCCCTAACCCCTTCTCCACAGACTGTTCAGCCTCCTGCATATCAAACTGTTGTTCCACCTAATTCTCAAATTCTCGTTGTTTCCCTGCAGCCTACCCCTGTGATCTCTCTGCCTAGTCCTAACCCCACAAATGTTGCTCCTTCTCCAATTCCCCAGGTTAATGTTAGCTCGGCAGCTGCAGCTCGATCTAAGACGTATGCTGCTGCCTTAGCCATTCCTGTTCCCCCATCTCCTCCCCAGTTTACTGACCTTGTTGCTTGTAACACTTGTGGTCAACGGAAATTAAGACATCACCGATCTTCTAATAAACAACTCGTTCAGCACTTAGAAACCCCTTTGAGTTCCTCTTCTGAGGACTCAGGAGACAAATTACCTGCATGAGGCATGTTGGATAACTGGATGACTGTGTCTCCTCAGTTCCCATTCAACTCCATGGAGATTGACATTGCCAAGTTGCCTATTTTTCTACTAAACTTGACTCTGTTGCTTTAGGACATCCCCACTGTACTCAATTCCTAAGTGCTTTTATCTTAGTTTACAATCTGCAGAGGATTACACACTACAACAGGACATTGTCATCTACAGTTCTGATTCCACAGTTGCCCTGTTGGGACATTTGCAAACTCAATATTTGATTGCTGCTCGTCAAAACCGTTATGACATTTACCTCCTTAACAATCCCTGACTAACCTTTAAGTACTGTACCACCATTAACCTTGCTGATTTCCTTGCACAGCCTCCTTCATGCTTATCTGTTCCTGATCATGATTAGTTTCTGAGGACATTACTGAGGACATCCAAATTAGTCCAGATCTCTCTGACACCCTGATATCAATATGTTCACTGATGGTAGTTCCTTTACTGATCATACAGGAACTCACCTTTCAGGCTACGCGATAGTTGATGACCATGGCTCTGTCCTGGAATCCGCCACCTTTAAGACTCTTTTCTGTGCCCAGCAAACTGAGCTTTTTGCCCTTATCCATGCTTGCAATCTCGGGAAAGGTCTTTGTGTTAACATTTACACTGACTCCCGATATGCTTTTGGGGTTGTGCATGATTTTGGACAACTCTGGAGAAACAGAGGATTTTTTACATCATCTGGTACTCCCATTTCTCACCGTCAGCTTGTCTCAGACGTTTTGATCATGCTCTTGCTCCCAAAACAGGTTTCTGTTATCAATGTACTGCCCATATTACTGGCCAATCCCCTGTTGACATTGGTAGCCGTGCTGCTGATGAGGCTGCAAAACAGGTCTCTCGCAATCGTCTTATGATTGTGCCTAAAATGGTGAGCCAGACTGAATGCTCTGACAAGAATGGGTCTACCTCAGATAAACTAACGCCAATCATTCAAGATGTTGTTACCTTACAGAGGGACACCTCTGATTCTGAAAGGCAGTTGTGGTCCAAACCCGGCTGTTATTGTAATCCTGTTACTAAACTATGAACCACTCCAGCTGGACAGATTTGTACGTCTGATGCTCTTGCTCTATGGGTAGTCGATTGTCTTCACAATGCTACACACTGTGGTGCTTGTTTGACATCTGACCTCCTTTTGACCACTTGGTGCATCCACACCTCCAGCAGATGGCCAGATGTGTCAATGATAAGATGCCTCACCTGCCAAGAACACAACCTGGGTAAGGGTGTTCCTTGCCCAGTGGGGCAGACACCCCTCCCTGAAGGGTCCTTTCAAACCCTTCAACTTGACTTCATTGAGTTACAGAAGTGTCAAAACTATAAGCATGTTTTAGTTATTGTTGATGTTTTTTCTAAATGGGTTGAAGCTTATCCTACTTCTAATGCTCCTGCCAAAATTGTTGTGAGTATCCTACTTAAGGAGATTATTCCCCGCTTTGGTATTCTCCTTTGCTTGTCTTCTGACAATGGTCTTCATTTTATTGGTGACATAAGTGAGGAATTATGCTCTCACTTTGGGATCTGCTGCCAACTCCATTGTGCTTTATCGCCCACAGGCTGCAGGGCTTGTGGAGCATTGTAACCAGACTCTGAAAGGTAAACTTGCCAAATTGACTTCTGAGACAGGCCTTTCCTGGGTTAAGCTATTGCCTCTGGTACTGTTTCACCTACACAGTAGTCCTGCTGGTAAAACTCGGTTATGCCCTGCCAAAATAGATTATGTCGAGCCTTTCGCACACCTTGGAATGACGCCACCGGCCCTATTCACTTTCACCACCTGGACAGAAAAATGGCAGATGGAGTTTAATCCAAATAAAAGTGAGGAGATGCATTTTGGAAGTTCAAGTACGATGGAAATTGTACAGTGAATAGCAGAACCCTTAGGATTATTGATATACAGAGGGATCTGGGTGTCCACAGATCACTGAAGGTGGCAGTGCAAGGAGATAAGGTAGTTAAAAAAGCTTATGGCATGCTTGCCTTCATTGAAAGCCGCATTGAGTATTAGGATAGACAAGTTATGCTGCAGCTTTACAGAACTTTAGTTGGGTCACACTCGGAATATTGCTCATGACACTACCAAAAGGATGTGGATGCTTTGGACAGAGGACAGAAAAGGCTTACTAGCATGTTGCCTGGTATGGGGGATTTTAGCTATGAAGCAAGGTTGGATAGACTGGGTTGATTTTCACTGGAATGCAGGAGGTTGAGGGGTCACCTGATAGTTTATAAGATTGTGCCATAAAGTGCAGAAGTAAGAAGGTTGTTGTCATGGGTGACTTTAACTTCCCTAATATTGATTGGAACCTACTTAGTTCAAATAGAGCATATTTTGTCAGGTGTGTCCAGGAAGAATTCCTTACTCAATATGTAGATAGGCCAGCGAGAGGGGAGGCCATATTGGATTTGCTGCATGGCACTGAACTAGGCCAGGTGTCAGGTCTCTTGCTGGTAAGGCATTTCAGTGATAGTGATTGCAACTCCCTGATCTTTACTATAGTCATAGAGAGGGATAGGAGCAGACGTATGGTAAACTATTTAATTGGGGGAGCGGGGATTATAATGTTATTAGGCAGGAACTGGGGCACCTAAATTGGGAACAGATGTTCTCAGGGAAATGCATGGCAGAAGTGTGAAGGTTGTCTAGGGAGGACTTGCTGATAGTGCTGGATAGGATTGTCCCACTGAGGCAAGGAAAGAATGGAAGGCTGAAAGAATACTGGATGACAAGGGATGTGGAACATCTAGTCAAGAGGAAGAAGGAAGCTTACTTAAGGTTGAGAAGGCAAGGATCAGGCAGACCCCTAGAGGGAACTGAAGAATATACTTAGGAGAGCTAGAAGGGGACAAGAAAAAGCTTTAGCGGGTAGGATGAAGGAAAACCCGAAGGTGTTCTACACGTATGTGAAGAACAAGAGGATGGCCAGAGTGAGGGTAGGGTCGAGCAGGGATAGTGAAGGGAACTTATGCCTGGAGTCGGAGGAAGTAGGTGAGGTCCTGAAGGAATAATTGGTTTCAGCATTTGCTACTGAGAGGGGCCTTGACATTTGTGAAGATAGCATTAAACAGGCTGATATGCTCGAACAGGTTGCTGTTAAGAAGGAGGATGTGCTGAAAATTTTGAAAAACATATGGATAGACAAGTCCCCTAGGCCAGAAGGGATATACCCAAGGTTACTACAGGAAGGGAGGGAAGAGACTGCTTGTCTTTGGCAATGTTCTTTGCATCCTCACTGTCCACTGGAGTACAGCCAGATGATTGGAGGGTTGCAAATGTTATTCCCTTGTTCAAGAAAGGGAACAGGGACAATCCTGGGAATTACAGACCAGTCAGTCTTACACCTGTGGTTGGCAAATTATTGCACGGGATTCTGAGAGACAGGATTTGTGATTAATTGGAAAATCATAGTTTGATTACAGATAGTCAGGATGGCTTTGTGAGAAGCAGGCCATGCCTCACAAGCCTTACTGAATTCTTTGAGTATGTGACAAAAGACATTAATGAAGGTAGAGCAGTGGATGTGGTGTGTGGTAGGCTCGTTCAGAAAATAAGGAGGCATGGGATGCAGAGAAATTTCGCAATCTAGATTGGCTGGCCCGTAGATGACAGAGGGTGGTAGTAGATGGAAAGTATTCAGCCTGGAACTCGGTGACCAGCAGTGTTCCATAGGGATCTGTTCTGGGACCACTACTCTTTGTGATTTTTATAAAAGACTTGGATGAGGAAGTGAAGAGGTGGGTTAGTAAGTTTGCTGATGACACAAAGTTTGATGGAGTTGTGGATAGTGTGAAGGGCTGCTGTAGGTTGTAACGGGACATTGACAGGATGCAGAACTGGCTGATAAGTGGCAGATCGTGTACAACCTGGAAAAGTGTGAAGTATTTCATTTTGGAAGGTTGACTTTGAATACAGGGTTAAAGGCAGGATTCTTGGCAGTGTAGAGAAACAGAGGGATCTTGGAGTCTAGGTCCATTGATCACTCAAAGTTGCCACTAATGTTGTTAGGGTTGTTAAGAAGACGTATGGTGTGTTGGTTTTCATTAGCTGGGGGATTGAGTTTAAGAGCCGTGAAGTTATGCTGCATTTCTTGAACCTTGGTTCGAACACACTTGGAATATTGTGTTCAGTTCAGGTCACTTCATTATAGGAAGGATATGGAAGCTTCAGAGAGGGTGTGAAGGGGATTTACCAGGATGCTAAGGACTGGAGGGCATGCCTTAAGAAAGGTTGAGGGAGCTACAGCTTTTCTCATTGGATCGAAGAAAGGTGAGAGGTGACTTGATAGAGGTGTGCCATATGATGAGGCATAGATAGAATGAATAGTCAGAGACTTTTTACCAAGGCAGAAAAGGCTATTACAAGGAGCATAATTTTAAGGTAACTGGAGGAAGGTTTAGGGGAGATGTCAGAGGTCGGTTCTTTACACAGAGAGTGGTGGGTGCGTGGAATGCACTGCCAATAGTGGTAGGAAAGTCAGATACATAGAGTTAGGGACATTTAAGCCACTCTTGCATCTGCACATGGATGATACTAAAATGAAGCTTAGTTTGCTCTTACAGGATTAAAGGTCGGCACAACATCGAGGGCCAAAGGGCCTGTACTGTATTATACTGTTCTCTGTTCAACTTCCTGAGCCTGCAGCAGCTCCCTGCTGGGTGAACTCTTGTCTCACTGCGACTGCACTCACATAGTGAAATCAAGTAACTCTTCAGATGTGGTGGAGAGCAATGGGCTATTTTAAGTTTTTTGTGCAATCTAATGGAAATAAATGAGCGAACAGAAGAACAGTTCACATTGTCCATATATGTACTTTAAACATCAACAAATGAGTAAAGGACAAAGTGGCTTTGGTCAGGTTTAACACACTTACAGATCTCCTCGTGTCAGAGTGGCTGCTGCTGTTTTCTTCAACTTCCCAACTGATCCTTCAAACTGCAAAGTACAAAAGCAAAACAAAATAGAGCAGAATACAAATGTCTCCTTTTGTTTAAGAGTGAATTGACTTCCCAGAATTTGCAGACTAGATTTTCAACAGATTTACAACAGTAACTGTATAATCCATAGATTAAAAAGAGGTTGTGAGAAGTTCCCAACCAATGATAACATACTAACCAATGCTGACTGGAGATGCTGATTTGCTGTTGATGTGATGTGAGCAATTCCTTTCCCAATCATTTGGATTTGGATTGAACCCTTACTTAGGGTGACATTCAGGCCTGTGAGGTTGCTGATCATACTGGATGTTGTCTGAAGAATGAACATTAAAAATCACACCAATAGAAGGTAGTACAAGTTTGAACAATAAACTGTTACAAAAAAACAATGATTGTTTTAAAAATAAATGGTCAGTCGCACCAACGTTTGCTGATGATTGTACAACACTCATGAACTGAGCAGACACTGGATGGCCAATCAGGTTATTCATTAATCTGTCAATGCTCGAAAACACCACACTCTTCACACGGGGAATAGACCATATGGAAACAAACAAACTCAAAGCTCATTAACTCTCCTGATGTACTCCATGTCACCCTTTTTCGTTCAGGTCTGTCTGTTAAACTTGTATATTGCAGTCACAATTTAATTCCCTCTTGTGAAAACCTTTTAGGTTCTTTTAAAATGCATTCACAGGATACAGGGATCACTGGCAAGACCAGCAGCTATTGCCTATCTCTAACTTCCCAATGGACTGAGAGGCTTGCTCAGTCATTTCAGAGGGAGTTAACAGTCAATCACATTTCTGTGGGTCTGGAGTGAGACCTCCCTCCCTGAAGGGTTTTTGTGTGGTATGAATGGAATTGGCCTCTGAGGTCCACTTGATACTTTTGGCTGTAAGATGTTTGCACTCATATTTCAGTAACTTTCACTTGAAAGAGGCATCTCCTAATCTCTCTCATCACCCTCAGTAACATTTCAACTTTATAACTCCTCTTTGTTGTTATAGACCAGGCCAGACCCTCTCAAAACATTTCAAGAAAGTAGCCCAGACCTTCACTTTGTTGGTTGTTTTAAGCAGGTGTAACGTGGATATTCCAGGAGTGACGCAGCTGGTCAAACCACTTAGTTTTAAACAAACAGAATTTATTTACAAGATTAGTGAATGAAACAGAGAACAGAATACAGAATCACTTAACCTATCCAAAATCCAAACAGATTTTTATATCAATTTAATAATGCTGTTCCAATACTTGCAACAATCCCCATAAATACCTCTTGGCATAAAAGGTAAAATCAAACACGGTCTTACAGGAGAGATGTCAGAGGGGTGGCAGCATGGAACACCCTCTTCCATATCGCTGTTTCTTGGACAGCAGCCTCAAACTGCCTGACTGCTTTCAGTGAATAGCCAGACTGCCAAAAAAACCAAATCAATTCATTCCTGATGAAGGGCTTATGCCCGAAACGTTGATCCTCCTGCTCTTCAGATGCTGCCTGACCTGCTGCGCTTTTCCAGCACCACATTCTCGACCCAAAAGCCAAATCAAACCAGAGAAAAGCTGAGTTGGGAGAACTGGCCACTTGCCTTTCATCATGCAAGTGCTTTTTTTAAAAAAAATGAAAGTCTTTTGCCTGAGGCAATAGCTGTTGGCTAAACTCAAATTTGGCCTAAAACTCATCCAAGCCAGACATTTTGGAATCACTGTTTTTATGACTGCTCTGAAAAAAAAAGCAAAGGACAGTGTGTTACCTGGTTAAAGGAGAAGCATCATCACATCGTAAACCGGTGTTCATCACAAGGTTGGGACTCGATTAGAACTCTATAGCATTTAGAGAAAGTAACCCCTGCTTCACTGTCCCTGCTCCAGTGTGAATAATGTCACTATCTCCAGTCTTCCTTCTTTCCTGCAGACTTCTATCCCTTGTAAATCCGCAAGTCATACTCTCTGTGCTTTCATATCCTTTCTACAAAGTGCCATCAAGAACTATACACAGCACACCAGTAATGAACCATGTCATTTTCAATACAATAAGTTTCAACAAAAATGTGTTTTTTTCTTTCTCTTTGTGCACTTCCATAATATTCAATGTGCTAATAGCACCTTTTTATGCTCACATGTCTGTACTTGCATATTTGGGGAATAATTTGAGACATTCAAGAGATCATTAGATGGTTATTTGAACTGGAACAGTATGTAGAGATTTGGGGATAAGGAGATTGGCACTGTGTAATTAAACTAGAGCAGTCACGATGGGTTTACAGGTACCTATGGCTACCTTTTGCACCATATCAGCTCTGTAGGTTTGTGAGGTACAGCAAACCTTTTATTATCCAGTAACTATGGCACCAGGAATGTGCTGGTTGATCAAATATTCCAGATAATCAAGAAGTCCACATAATCAAGGTAAAAATACACTCTAAATAATAGAAACATGATGCAGGAGGTATACACATCACTGTTATACCCAATTTATGGCATAAATCACTTCAATAATGCCTTAAATAAAACTTCCTGGGAGGGAGCCTTCTCACTTGCATCCTTGGACATCACGGTAGTTCACAGTATTTGAGGAGAAATTGACTCAAAAGTGAATCAACTGTTGATACTTTGCATGGCCATTCGATTGAACAAGTATATTTACATTAAGTAAATAAATTAAATAATTATAATTATTAGACAGAATAATACAGTAAACTTCGTGGTATTTGAATTATATAATGTTTGCCGGTTCATAAGGTACCGGTTAAACCAAAGCTTGCCGCGTTTAAATTGAATGTGTTTACCCTTCTTCCCTTCAGTGCGTGTAGACCAATTGTTTTCTTAATTTTGCTGATTTTCCTCTTGAAATAGACCCATTATGGTCACCAATGTATGTCATAATTAACACAATTTATTTATTTAACACCTTTGATGAAACAGAATATCCGAAAGTGCTTCACTGCTGCATTGTAAAACATAGTCAAGCACTAAGCCAGGTAAGGAGATAATGTGGCTAAAACAATAAGCTTGGTCAAAAAGTCTTACAATTTGGAAGACAGGTCAACTAACAGCGGGTGCAGGGAGGGTGCAGGAGCTTACTGCCTAGTTGACTGAAGACAGCACATGGCAGAGCAATTAAAAATCATGCCTGCATGAGATAATTTTAGATATCTTCAAGGGTTGTGGGACTGTAGGAGATCTTGGAGATAGGTAAGGGTGAAGTCCTGGAAGAATTTGAAAGAAGAGAGTGTGAAGACTTGTCTGGAGCTGGCACAGATTAGCACAGAGAAAGACATGGTGTGATTGAAGACATGGGCAGCAGAGTTTTGGATGTCCCCTTGTGTATATAAAGGGTAGAATATGAGACAGCAGCCAGGAGAGTGCTGGAATAATTGAGTCTAGAAATAAAAGTGCCCTGGATGAGGACTCCAGCCGCAGATGAGCTGAGACAGAGCTGAAGTTGGACAACGTTACAGATAGGGAATCTCAGTGTTAGTGCGAATATGAAGCTGTCTTGGGTCAAATATGGATATCAAGATTGTGAATAAAACTAGTTTATTCTCAAGCTGTTGCCAGAGTGTGGAGCAAGGGCCAAAACGAATGGTTTTACACTTCCGAGTATTTAATGGAAATAAATTATTGCTCATCAAGAACTGGATATTACAGAGTCTGATCATTTAGTGACAATGGAAGAGTGGAGAGAACTGATGCTAAGATAGAACTGGATGTTGCCAGCATACATGTGAAAACTAATATTGTGCGATCAGATGATGTAAATGAGGGAGAGTGAAGTAGATAGAGGGAACCGGAACCCTGAATCCAGAATCATTAAGGTTAATCCCACAATGAAATGTCTCACATTCAGCACACAATAGGTGCAGATTTCCTCTTTATATTCATTCTTAGGGAAGTAGGCGTCATTGGCTGGACTAGCATTTCTTGCTCATCCTGAATGACCATTGAGACAGTGGTAGTAAGCTGCCATCTTGATTCATTGCAGTTCATGGATACCATCACACCATTGCATTACCAAGACTAAACCCTCTTCAAACATTTCCCCTTAACTATAGCATTATAGAATCCAGACAGAGACCATTGTATGCATACTGGCTGTGAGCTAATGCAATTCAAGACTCATACCACTGGCCCACTCACCCAGCAATCTGTTATTCTCCTCTAAGGAGGGTATTGGGTGTAAAAGCTGCTAGAGTGAAGTCCTATTTAGACTAGGCATTTATCACTAATTCATATTTTCTAACTGCCATTAGGTAAAATAACTGCCTTGTGATTACCAGTTATTTCCTTGTTAAGGATAGAAGTTTTGGGGGTGGGGGAGGGGGGGGCGGTGGCACAGTGGTTAGCACTGCTGCCTCACAGCGCCGGAGACCCGGGTTCATATCCCGCCTCAGGCGACTAACTGTGTGGAGTTTGCACGTTCTCCCCGTGTTTGCGTGGGTTTCCTCCGGGTGCTCCGGTTTCCTCCCACAATCCAAAGATGTGCAGGTCAGGTGAATTGACCGTGCTAAATTGCCCGTAGTGTTAGGTAAGGGGTTGATGTAGATGTAGGGGTATGGGTGGGTACGCTTCGGCGGGGCGGTGTGGACTTGTTGGGCCGAAGGGCCTGTTTCCACACTGTAAGTAATCTAATCTAATCTAATCTAATCTAATAAATTCATCAGACAGGCAAATTGGAGATTTTGAATAGTTTAATTATACCTTTTCACATTTGTGCCAAATAGTAGGGTTTGATTTCCAGCATATAGTAAGTCATGATGTAAGTGTATGGGATACAATCCTTAATAAATAAAATGTGTAATAGATGTTTAATATTGTAGCTGTATAATGCACCACTTAGGCCACAGCAGTACTACGTGCTGGATCTGAAAAATGTGATTACACCATGGAGGGTACTGAAATGACATATGGCAATGCTGCTTGGGTTGGGGAATTTTACACAAGAGGAAAGATTGAATAGGGTTCAGTTGTTTGATCTGAAATAGTGGAGGCTGAAGGGAGTTTGAATTGATGAATATAAAATTGGAGGGCTCTCGACTAAGTGGGTTCTAATCACTTTGGTTGTGAGGCCTGAACCCACGGCACAGATTTATGGCAAGAGGGTGAGAGGGGGTTTGGAAGAATTTCTTCTACCTAAAGGGTAGTCAGGGTCTGGAATTCACTGAATGGAAGAACCCCTCATCATACTGAATCAGTCCTTGGATATCCAAATGAAATACAGTCACCTTCAGAACTACAGGCTAGCAACTGGAATGGAAGATCAGTCCAGAGAGACTCTTGTCAGCTAGCATGGGCTCAATAGACTGATTGGCCTCTTTTCATGCCTCACATTTTATGATCTCTACATTTTAATTAGACTTTCAGCTTCTTTTTCATGCGCTTTTTTTTTCAAAACATGGGAAATAGGAACAGGAACGGGGAGAGATAAAAGCCTAGTGATATTATCACTATAATAATAATCCAGAAACTCAGCTAATGTTCTGGGTTGAAATCTGCCATGGAAGATGGGATTTAAAATCAATAAAGAATCTGTTTCCTGTCAGCTAACCAATTCTCAATCCATGCCAGTATGTCATCACCAGTTCCGTGTGCTTTGATTTTCTGTATTACAATAATCTTTTGTGGGGACTTTCTTAAAAGCTTTCTGAAAATCCAAAACACCACATTTACTGATTTGCCCTCATCTATTCTGCACCATACGTCCTCAAAAATCTCCAGTGAGTTGTCAAATGCTACTTTCTTTTTACAAATCCATATCCTAAGTGTCCAGTTATTATATCCATAGATGTTCCCTCCTTCTGATGGTCTGCCATTTCCAGTTTTCTTCCTCCTTCCTATGTTAAATGGTAGAGTTACATTTTCCACTGTTCAATCTGCAGGGATTGTTCCAGAATGTATAGAATTTGGGAAGATGATAACCAACACCATTGTATGCATACTGGCTGGAAATCCACAATTTCCATGGTCACTTCCCTTAGTATCTTTATGAGTCCCATTAATTTTTCCAACAGTATTTTGTAATCATATCAATCTCTTTCAATTCTTCCTTCTCAATATACACTTGCCTCTCCAGCATTTCAAGGAAGTTTTCTGTGTCCTCTTCTGTGAACTAAAGTAGTTGTTTTATTGCTCTGTCATTTCTTTGTTCTCTATTATCAATTCACCCCTATTCAAGATTGTATGGGACTCAACATTTGTCTGCACTAATCTTTTTCTCTTTAGGTATAGGGAGAGGCTGAATAGGCTGGGGCTGTTTTCCCTGGAGTGTCAGAGGCTGAGGGGTGGCCTTATAGAAGAATAGAAAATCATGAGGGGCATGGATAGGATAAACAGACAACATCTTTTCCCTGGGGTGGGGGAGTCCAGAGTGAGAGGGGAAAGATATAAAAGAGACCCAGGGGGGAACTTTCTCACACAGTGCATGTATAGAGTGAGTTGCCAGAGGACGTGGTGGAGGCTGGAACAATTACAGCATTTAAAAGGCATCTAGATGGGTACATGAACAGGAAGGGTTTAGAGGAATATGGACCAGGTGCTGGCAGGTGGAACTAGATTAGATTGGGATATCTGGTCGGCATGGACGAGTTGGACCGAAGGGTCTGTTTCCACGTTGTACATCTCTATGACTCTATGACACGCATATGGAACCTCTTGGAGTGATTTTATATTGTGAGTTTATTCTCATTTTAAGATTTTTTATACATATATTTATTGAAAAAAGGATTATTTTTAATATTACAACAAATCCAAATCATTACAATTCAAAAAAGTACAAAGAAAAAGCACGGAATATAAGGGCCAACTAAATACATAAATAAATAATAATTAACAACTAACTAATAAATAATAATACAGCTCAGCGAGACAAAACAAGAGCTCTTGACAATCGAGAGCATTAATTTATTCATATTCATATGTTTGTAATTCTTCCTCTCTGGGTGTTAGATTCATTAAACACAATTGTTATGACTATATAAAAGCCCTTATTAGTGTGGCAGACAAGTCTGTGCCCAGGTAATCCAAAAAGGGTTACCACATTGTATGGAAATTCTCAGTTTTATGGTGCACTATACCGGTAAGAAAATCCAAAAGGATACGCTCCATGATTAGTTTATGCCAGCCCGAAAAACACGGGGGATTTTCAGACACCCATCCAAGCAGAATGATTTTTCTTGTGCAAAAAGTAAGGATATTGAAAAGTTTTTTTTTAATGCGCATCTAAAGGCAGTACCCGTACTCATTTTGTACTTGGGACATGTTGAAGATACTCCTGCTTTAAATTTTGAGAGATGATCCAGAGCCAAAGTGGACCTTGTGGAGAATCTTCAACTGCAAGCCCAGGGTCGGTTTGCAAATTGAGATCTTTTTGACATTTTCTCAAATATCTCCCCACATCTCAGAGGAGATCTCAACACCCAGCTCTCTCTCCTACACCTTACAAAGCCACTCAGCCTCATCCAAGGAGCTATCCCCCAAAAGGTGATAAAGAGTGCTAACAGAAAGTGTGTCCTGAGCACTGAGCATCCTCTTCTCCATGTCGGGAGTCAGTTAGAAATTTAATTCTTTTTTGAATGAAGTCCCTGATTTGAAAAAAGCAGAAGAGGCATCTGCGAGGTAGCTTGTACTTACGAGCTAACTGGTCAAAAGACCAGTATGTCTCCCTCAAACACACTCCTAACTACCCAGAGTTTGAACCCAGAGTCCATCATCCCTGGTCAAAAACCCAGCATGCCAATTACACGCATAGGAAATGATGTTTTGGCAATATTGCCTTCACTTTGCTGCATTGCCCTCCATGCTGTAACAGTACTGATGTCTATTGGATTTTGGCAATATTCCTTAACTGTCCTCAATTTGTCCGGGAACATCAAGCTGCCTGAGAAGTTTTGATATCTAACCATATTGAAAGTGGGCCCCCATGGGCTCAATCACTCGCGTCAGATAACAGCGAATTTAACTGATAGTTTTTATATTTGGGAGGTCCACACCTTCCAATCTGTGGGGTAGTTGTAATTTAGTTAATTTAATAAGGGGTTGCTTACGATACCAGATGAAAGAAATGAACCAATTGTTCGTTTTCCTGAATGTTTGCCTAGTGAAGACCAAAGGGAGCATTTACATAGCATACAATAAGCAGAGGAGAATGTTTAATTTAATGACGGCTATCCGACCTAGCCAAGAAATAGGAAATGCCTCCCACCTTCACTGGTCCTGTTTGATTTTGTCAAATAAATGGGCAAAATTAGCTTTAAACAGCCGATCAAAAATGGGAGTAATGAATAGGCATAAATAAAGAAAACCCTCCCGTGACCATTTAAAGGGAAATCGGGATTCACCCTCGAAACCAGGCACTTTCAGGACACCACCCATAGGCATGGCCTCTGATTCTGCAAAGTTGATCTTGTAACCCATAAAA
Source organism: Chiloscyllium punctatum (assembly GCF_047496795.1). NCBI lineage: Eukaryota > Metazoa > Chordata > Chondrichthyes > Orectolobiformes > Hemiscylliidae > Chiloscyllium > Chiloscyllium punctatum. Next base: position 104,721,291 of record NC_092742.1, on the reverse strand, counting down.
GTGCCAAACAAATTGACGCATTGTATCCGATGAGGTACCGAAACTCCTGGATTTGGCAAAAAGGTAAGGATATCATCCATATACAATGTAATCTTGTGTGACTTTGACCCCACTTCTGCAGCAGATATGTTGGAACCCAACAAATGGTCTTCGCCAGCGGTTCAATCACCAATGTAAAGAGCAACAGTGAGAGTTGCCCTGACAACTACCCCTGAGGATATTAAAATTGCTTGATTGCACACCATCGGTAAGAACCGCAGCAAGAGGGTCACTGTAAAGAACCTTCACACATCTGATAAAGGCTTCACCCAAGCCAAACTGCACTAAAGTATAAAAAAGATACGGCCACTCAACCCTATCAAATGCCTTCTCTGTACCTAGAGAGATCACTAATCCCTGGACAGACTGTTGTTGACACGCTTGGATCACTCTGAGTAACTTCCTAACATTATTAGATGATCTGCGGCACTTTATAAAGCCTGTCTGGTCCTCTTTAATAATGGAAGGCATCACAGTTTCTAGCTTTAGTGTAAAAGTCTTAGAGAGAATTTTGAAATCAACGTTCGGAAGCACAGTTCTCCCGGGCCTTACCTTTTTTAAGAATAAGAGAAATATTGACCTCTCTTAAGGATGGCAGAAGACAGATATGACTATATGAATCATTGAACATGCTGAGCATCAGTCCTGACAGTATGTTTATAAATCCTTTACAAAATTCACTGGGACGTTTGTCAGTACCAGGCACCTTTCTGCTCTGAAGCTGCTTCACAGCCTCCTGCACCACTTGCACTGATAATGGGGCATTAAGGAAAGACTCTTGTTTGGAGATTACACCTGGGAGATTCAGATTCTTGAGAAAAGACTCCAGCCTAACCAGCTCATCCTCAACTTTCAGACTGGTATAATTTGGAGTAAAATCTCCGAAGTGCTGTGTTAATCCTTTTAGAATCACAGGTTAGGTTTCCAGCACCTTCCCTGATCGAAGTGATGACTTGGGGGTGGGGGGCTCTTTTTCCTGGCAAGAAACGCTAAGTACTTGCCTGGTTTATCATTATACTCAAACAACCTTTGTTTTGCAAAAGTAAGCTCCTTCTTAGCTGTTTGTGTGAGTATGGAGTTCAGTGTGGATCGAAGTGCTTAGCCAACGAGGGCCATTTTAAAGTAATGCCTTCTTGGCTGCCTTCAGTCATGTTTCGAGCAGATGTTGCTACTCACTGTTCTGCCGCTTCTTACTGGCAGAGTAGCAAATAGCTAAACCCCTAGCCTAAGCTTTAGCAGTTTCCCAGAAAATGGATGGATTACTGGCCGAGCCTGAATTAATATCTAGGAATGCCCTGAATTCACTGGAGAAATACTCAACAAACGTACTATCCTTAAGGATGAAGGGATCCATTCGCCAGTATCCTGAACCTACTATAGCGTCCTTACTCTTGACCAATAAATACGCTGGAGTGTGATCAGAGATAGTAATATTCCCAATTGTACAGGATGTCACTGAGTCCATGTGTGCTGCAGGGTTCAAAAAGAGATCAATCCTGGTGTGACACCCATGCGGATTGGAGAAGAAATAAAATCCCTGCCTGCAGGGTGAGGATGCCTCCAGACTTCCACCAACCCTAGTTCAACACACAAATCCTCCAACTGCTTACATTGTAAAGAGGGTATCGGGGGGCCTTTGGGCAATCTGTCTACCATAGGATCCATAAAACAATTACAACCCCCCTCATGATAATATGCTGAGATACAAGACTAATCAGCTTACAGAAACCATCTACCAGAAATTTGAAGGGATGAGCTAGGGAGCAGTAAACATTTAAAATACCATATTCTTCTCCATTTATCATGGCTTTAAGGATTACGAACCTCCCGTATGTGTCTATAACATGCTCTATTAACTTAAACGGGAGATTCCTCCTGTCATGTACGGCCACTGCCCTACTCCTAATATTAAAATATGAGAAATAATCCGATCATAACCACTCTGCTGCAATTTCAAATGTCCCTTATCATCTAGATGCATCTCTTGCAATAAGACAATATCTACCCTTTCCTTTGTAAGACTGGAGAGTACCTTTTTCCTCTAACTGGTGAGTGGCTCCCCTTAATATTCCAGGTACACCATTTAGGCACATCAATAGCCATTACATTTTGTAGCAACATTTAGACTCCTGAAATGAAGAACTCAAATTACAACTCGCTGACCCTCATTGAAAGAAAATCCACAGACCATAACAACTACAAAAACTAAAACAGCTACAACTAACAAATCTACAAAACTTTCAAAAACTATGTACAACAAAAAACAACTGCATGTAAAGTGTCAATTTACCCCCTGCTCAGCGTGGGCACCTACACACCCCAAGACCCTGTTTCCCGCTCCGTTGCCAAAATGGCAACCAAGGTAGCTAAATACCAGAACCCGGCTTAAACTGCCCGTACATAGGCATCTAGCCATCCCAACCACCTTCTTAACTCCTCCTGGCTGGGGCTGCACCACAAACACAGGCAGAAAAAGGGAAAATTAAAAAAAAAGAATAGTAATGTGAACTAAGGTGTTAAAAGTAAATACCCGATTCATTCCCGATATAGCTTAACTTAGAAGCTAGAAGTGAATATTCTGTCCATTCCCGAGTGTAATTGAATGCAGATTATTACCAACAAGAAGGAAAACCCCAACTAGACTTCCTTTAAGAAGAACTGACCCAAACAACGCTACTACCTGTACCTATTAAATTGTCTAGTCTAAGTTAGTGTGCCCACAAAGTTTCTTGCTTTCTCTGGCGAGTGAAGTAAGTGTACAGATCCATTAAAGGTAAGCCTAAACACTGCTGGATACCTTAGAGAGTACTGGATCCCAAGCTCTCTTCATCTTTTCTTGATGCCAATGTAGGATTTCCTTTTCCAGATCACCGCTGCTGAGAAGTCTTGTAAAAACGTGATCCTGGAGCCCTTGCAAACCAAAGCCCCTGGATCCTTCCCTTGGGTTGTGAAAGCTTCCGTGACTCTTTGTTTATCTCGATAATTGTGGAACCGCACCAGGATAGAGCTCTTTTAATTTTCATTTTTCCCATTTCAGCTTCCAAGCTAAGGAATTCTGGCAGCCACTTCGCAAAGAATTCCATTGACTGCTCAACAATTTTTCCCTTGGCAGACCAACAATACCAAGATTCTTCCTTCTGCCTCTGTTCTCAAGATCATCAACATGATTGAGTAGACCACGGATCTGCATTTCCTGGGCTTTGATCTTATCCTTAGAAAAGTCAATCTTGGCCTCCAGCACTGTGACTCGGCATTTGACCTCATCTGACCTTATCCCGAGGTCACCCAGCTGTGCTCATCCTTTTGAAGCATAGCAGATATCGGAGCCAGCTTTTCCTTGATCCGCTTTCCCGGCATCTTGCGAGACTTTGTGAGCTCTGCAACCAAGGCCTGGTAAGTAATCAGGTCCAATGAGTTGGGTTGTGGCCCCAGCCTTCAGTGAGCTCCTTTCTTTCTTTGGCATTTCCTCGCGACGGGAATGAAGGTAAGTAAGACTTTAAGGTTCTACGGCTCTTTAACAGACTTTGTATGTAGAAATGACTTGACTGGGCGGGCTGCAGCTCTGCCTCGCCTGTGCTATAGTGCAAAGTCCAGCAAAGCTATCATTTCAGATTGCTGCCATCTTGGATCCCCCATTTTTTACCCTCTTAATCAACTTCTTGAACCTTCTTTGCTAAATTCTACACATGCTCCCAAACCTGAGGTTTGCTACATTCTCTAGTAAATTGATATGGCTCCTCTCTGTAGCTAGTATTACTTTCAATTTATTTTGTTAGTCATAGTTGAGCACTTCTCCGTTTGTGTTCTTTTGTCTAAAAGGAATGCACAGGTCGTTCTACAATAACGCGGCAGTTGTGTTCCTCTGCAACCTCATGCTATGGAAAAACGCTACCAAAAATTGCACTGTAAAAGATCGCTAATAGAAAATTGCAATACCCGTTCGGTAGATGGTTCGCGTTATCCAAACAATGCCCACAGTTTGTCAATCACATTATAGCCGATTCGTGCTGACGAAATGCATATTATAGCAAAACAACTGTACAGCTATTGCAATGCATGCATTCACTCCCTAGACACTAACTATTGCCTATACAGTGTCGCGCCTTTCAATGAAGTTACCCAATATATAGCAGTCAACTCACCACTCACATCTTTGTAAATTTCTTCATTAAAATTTAGGACCCTAGTCACAGAATCATAGAGATATACAGCATGGAAACAGACCCTTCGGTCCAACTCGTCCGTGCTAATCAGATATCCCAACCCAATCTAGTCCCACCTGCCAGCACCTGGCCCATATCCCTCCAAATCCAACCTATTCATATATCCATCCAGATATTAAATATTGCAATCGTATTAGCCTCCATCACTTTCTCTGGAAGCTCATTCCAATCATGCACACCCTCTATGTGAAAACGTTGCCCCTTAGGTCTCTATTATATCTTTCCCCTCTCACCCTAAAACTATACCGTCTAGTTCTGGACTCCCCCACCCCAGGAAAATGACTTTGCCTATTTATCCTGTCTATGACCCTCATGATTTTATAAACCTCTATGAGGTCAGCCCCTCAGCCTCCGACACTCCAGGGAAAACAGCCCCAGCCTGTTCAGCCTCTCCTTATAGCTCAAATCCTCCAACCCTGGCAACATCCTTGTAAATCTTCTCTGAACCCTTTCAAGTTTCACAATATCCTTTCGATAGGAAGGAGACCAGAATTGTATGCAATATTCCAACAATGCCCTAACTAATATCCTGTACAGCTGCAACATGACCTCTCAACTCCTGTACTCAACACTCTGACCAGTAAAGGAAAGCATACCAAATGCCTTCTTTACTCTCCTATCTAACTGTGACTCTATTTTCAAGGAACTATAAACCTGCATTCCAAGGTCTCTTTGTTCAGCAACACTCCCCTGGACCTTACCATTAAGTGTATAAATGCTGCTAAGATTTGCTTTCCCAAAATGCAGCACCTCACATTTATCTGAATTAAACTCCATCTGCCACTTCTCAGCCCACTGGCCCATCTGATCAAGATCCTGTTGAAATCTGAGGTAACCTTCTTCACTGTTTATTACACCTCCAATTTTGGTGTCATCTGCAAACCTACTAACTATACCTCTTATGCTCACATCCAAATCATTTATATTAATGACGAAAAGTAGTGGACCCAGTACTGATCCTTGTGATCACAGGTCTCCAGTCTGAAAAACAACCCTCCACCTCCATCCTCTCTCTTCTACCTTTGAACCAGCTCTGTATCCAAATGGCTAGTTCTCCCTGTATTCCATGTGATCTAACCTTGCTAACCAATGTCCCATGGGGAACCTTGTTGAAAGCCTGACAAACGTCGATATAGATCACGACCATTGCTCTGCCCTTATCAATCCTCTTTGAAGGATACTTCTTCAGAAGCGGTTACTTCCTCAAAAAACTCGTGAAACATGATTTTCCATAGACGAAGCCGCGTTGACTATCCCTAATCAGTCCTTGCCTTTCCAAATACATGTACATCCTGTCCCTCAAGATTCCCTCCAACAACTTGCCCACCACCGACGTCAGGCTCACTGGTCTATAGTTCCCTGGCTTGTCCGTACCACCTTTCTTAAAATAGTGGCATCATGTTAGCCAACCTCCGAGGGAAGTCTTCTGGCACCTCACCTGTGACTATCGATGATACAAATATCTCAGCAAGAGGCCCAGCAATCACTTCTCTAGCTTCCCACAGAGTTCTAGGATACACCTGATCACCTGGAGATAAATCCACCTTTATGCATTTCAAGACATCCAGCACTTCCTCCTCTGTAACATGGACATTTTTCAAGATGTCACCATCTATTTCCCTACATTCTATACCTTCCATGTCCTTTTCCACAGTAAACACTGATGCAAAACACTCGTTTAGTATCTCACCCATCTCCTGTGGTTCCACACAAAGGCTGCCTTGCTGATCTTTGAAGGGTTGAAAAATGTTGAAAAATGTGGTGCTGGAAAAACACAGCAGGCCAGGCAGCATCTGAGGAGCAGGAGAATCAATATTTCGGGCATAAGCTCTTCTTCAGGAAAAGGGCTTATGCCCGAAACGCCGATTCTCCTGCTCCTCGGATGCTGCCTGGCCTGCTGTGTTTTTCCAGCACCACATTTTTCAACTCTGGTACTCCAGCATCTGCAGTCCTCACTTTCTCCTAGTTGATTTTTGAGGGGACCTAGTCTGTCCCTAGTTACCCTTTTGTCCTTAATGTATTTGTAAAAACCCTTTGGATTCTCCTTAACTCTATTTGCCAAAGCTATCTCATGTCCTCCCTTTTTTTTGGACTGGACTGCTTCACTTTCTATCCCAATGGAGAATAAGGCAAGTCTTATCACATTCCTCTTTGATCACCCTCCCCTCATTTGGCTTCATTTCCCTTTATGTGGCATGATGTCAACTTACACTCTGATGTGCACTATTACATTGTTAAAAGCACTATACAAATGAAGGTCATTGTTGCTTTGAAATCTGATAGCAACAAGGATCCAACAAGGGATAAATATAACTTCTCAAATGAACAATACTAGTGACAAAATCACAACTTTAACTGATGTCTGATGAGAATTCCATTGGGTTTGGCTTCAGGAGAAAGTAAACAGAGATTCACCTACTTAAATAAAGATATTGCAACTTGGAATCGGATCATACCTGGCCTGACAAGGCTGGCAGGAATTGGCTAGGTTGACTCTGAGGTAAGACTGTTTGGTTTTTGGGCTCCACCAGAAAAGTGTTGGCTGGTATGAGGACAGTGTTTGTTTGTACTCCAGGTCTACTTCCAGATGGTGGGACACTGCTGGCAGAGAGTGGTACAGCCAAGCCATTGCCAGAGGTCAGTGAGAGGCCTTTCTCCTGTTGGAGCTTCAAGGCTTGCTGGTAAAGGAGCTGTTGTTTTTGCTCTTTCTGGAAATAAAAAAGGTTAAAAATAATTCATTTTAATAAACACTTTAGCAGCCAGCCATGTTCAAATGCAGCAAGACCTGGACAATATCCAGTGGTAAGGAACATTTGCGCCATACAAATGCCAGATAATGACAATCTCCAACAGGAGAGAATTTAACCATCACCCATTGATAGTCATCATCAAATCCCCCATTGTTAACATCCTGGAACTTAGCATGAACCAAAAACTCCACTGGACTCAGCACATAGACACAACGACTACAAGATAAGATTAGAAGCTGGAATACAGTGGCAGGTAACTCACTTCCTGCTTCCTCAGAGCCAAAGTACCATCTTCTAGGCACAAGTGAAGGTGCGATGCAATACTCCCCACTTGCCTGGATTGATGCAGATCCAACACTCAAGAATTTTGACACCATCCTGGACAAAGCAGCCCACTTGATTGGCACCACATGCACATTTCTCCACTCCCTCCACCATTGTCATTCAGTAGCAGCAGTGTGGACTAACTAACTACAAGATGCACTTACCAAGGCTATTTGCAATCCCAAGACCTCTACCATCTAGAAGGAAAGGGCAGCAGATACATGGGAACACCACCACCTGCAAGTTCTTCTCCAAGCCACTCACCATCCTGACTTGGAAATATATCACCAATACTTCAGAAAACCTCCATAAGGGCATTACGGTTCAACCGACAGCACACGGACTAAAGTGGTTCAAAAAGGCAGCTACCACTGAAGGACAATTGGGGATAGGCAATAAATGCTCTGCTTGTCATAATACTAATATCCAGTGAAAGAATGCCAAAATAAAAATAGACCTTTGTAGAATTAAGAGAAATCACCTTTACTGATAATACAAATCTCAACAAGAAAATGTGGCTTCTTTATTACAATGACAATGTACATCGAAATAGTTCTAAAAACATGGTGATGCTGTGTTCCAAGCATCCAGCCACAGAAGGAGATAGTTTGACAGACAATGATAGCTTGGTCAAAGAGGCCAGTTTTAAGACAGCAGCTCAAAGGAAGAGACAGTGATGGGGAAGGGCATTCCTGAATGTAGGACCCAGGTTCTTGAATGTGGAAAAACTGGAAATCAGGAACACTCAGGAAGCCAGAAATGGTAATGTGCAGCAAATTCTGGGGCTAAGACTGGAGGAAATCACAGAGATGGGAAAAGAATAATGAAGATTTTAAAACATGCTGAACTGGGGGCCAATGCCATCAACAAGTAATTGAAAGTTGGGCGTGAACGGCTGGAATGAGCTGATTCACCAGCAGCTGAGGCTTTCAAAGACCTCAAGTTTGTGGGTGATCGAACTATGGACGGTGCAAAGAAACAGACTGCAACAATCAAATCAATAAGTAATGAAGAAACTAGTGATGGCTTCAGCAGCAGATGAAATCAGGCAAGGGTGGAAAAAGGCATGAATGAGTCTTTCAAGAGAATATTGGAAACTTGGTTAGTAATTATGTGCATGAGTCTCGGGGACAAAGCAGGAAATCAGCATGAATGACACTCATTTGAACAGCTGGTGTGGAGGCAATGGCCTGAATGTTTTCCTTCTGTATCACAACAACAATTCTGTGATTTTTATTCAGAATGCGGTTAGATGCTCATCTCCAGGTCAGATCCAACAGTAGGATCGGAGCAGTCCGGCTCAGACTGTTGTGACAGGGAGAGGGAAGGATGGAGTCTATAGCTGCAAAATGGGGTTTGCAGCAGGATGGTGATGGAAACCACAGCTTCGGTCTTCTGAATGTTTTGTTGGAGGTTATCTGTACTCATCAAGAACTGAATGTTGGTCACAGTGAATTTAATAACAGTGGAGGAATGCAAATAGGTGCTGGTAAGGTAGAGCTAGATGTTGCCAGCATACATGTGAAAACTAACATTGTGCTTTCAGATAATGTCACCGAAGGATAACATGTAGGTAAGAAACTGGAGGTGGTCAAAGATAGATCCTTGGTAATAGAGATAATAGTCTAGGGTTGGGAAGAGGAGCCATTGCAAGTGATACTCTGAATATAATGACAGGGATAAGAATGGAACCAGGTGAGCGAAGCTGGAAAGTCTGAACAGAATGCTGAAAGATGATGATATGAAGTTTGTTTAGGTGAGGAGGCAAAGTGTGCCTTTGTCAATGTCACATAGGAAGCCAATGGCTTTAATAAGAGTTATACAAGACAGAAAGCTGAGAGGAGAGATTCAAACATGGAGTTTCGGGACAGATTTGGCAGGTCACAACATCATCAAGGACTTTGGAAAGGGAGGTGGAGAAGGAAGCTGGTGAGTTGCAAGGACAGTCAGTACTTTTGTTACTGAGGATGGGGTGATTTGAAGGAGGAGGGGAGGGGGGAGGTAAATACAACATAAGATGAGAGAATTGCAATAAAATCACCTAATGTGGAGTCCAGAAGGACTATTGTGTAGTTAGCACTTTAAGGTTGAGGGCATAGGAAGGGGTCTTGTGGACACGATGAGCTTGAAAGAAGCTTGAGGAATGATAACAGCTAAGCTTAGGGTTAGGTTGGGACAAAAGGAAGTTGGGTTGTGGCAAGTCAGGAGAATGTAGAACATAGAACAGTACAGGCCCTTCCATCTTTGGTGTTGTGCAGCTTTCTGTCCTACTCTAAGATGAGATTGATCTATATATTACATTGTACTAACTTTCATGTGCCTATCCAAGAATCACTTAAATATCCCTAATGTATCTGACTTGACCACCACCTCTGGCAGTGCAATCCACGCACCTACCACTCTCTGAGTAAAGAACCTACCTCTGACATCTCCTCTAAACTTCCTCTAATTATCTTAAAATGATGCCCCCTTGTGATAGACATTTCCGCCCTGGGAAAAAGTCTCTGGCTATCCAATCTATCTATGCCTCTCAACATCCCATATACCTCTATCATGTCACCTCTAATCCTTCTTCGCTCCAATGAGAAAAGCCCTAGCTCCCTCAACCTTTCTTTATAAAACATATCCTCCAGTCCAGGCAGCTTCCTGGTTAATGTCCTCCACACCCTCTCTAAAGCTTCCACACCTTTACTATAAAGAGGCGACTAGAACTGAACACAATATTCCAAGTGTGGCCTAACCAGGGCTCTATAGAGCTGCAGCATAACCTCACTGCTCTTAAACTCAATTCCCCTGTTAATGAAAGCCAACACACCATATGCCTTCTGAACAACTCTATCAACGTGGGCGGCAACTTTGAATGATCGATGGACATGGACCCCAAGATCTCTCTGTTCCTCCACACTGCCAGGAATCCTGTCTCTAACCCTGTATTCTGTATTCAAATTTGATCTTTCAAAATGAATGGCCTGACACTTTTCCAGATTAAATTCCATCTTCCACTTATCAGCTCAGATCTGCACCCTGTTGTCTTGTTGCAATCTAAAACAACCCTCCACACTATCCAGAACTTCATCAACCCTCGTGTCATTGGCAAACTTACTAACCCACCCTTCTACTTCCTCATCCAAGTCACTTATAAAAATCACAAACAGCAGACATCCCAGAACCGATCCCAGTGGAACACTACTGGTTACTGAATTCAGGCTGGATATTTTCCATCTACCACCACCCACTGTTTTCTTTGGGCCAGCCAATTCTGTATTCAGACAGACAGTGTTCCCTGTATCCCAGGCCTCCTTACATTCTGAATGAGCCTCCATGGGAGTCATCAAACGCCTCACTAAAATCCATTTACACCATATCCACTGCTCCACCTTCAACAATGTTTTTTGTAACATCCTCAAAGAATTCAATAAGGTTTGTGAGGCATGACCTTAACAAAGCCATGCTGACTATCAAACTATGGTTTTCCAAGTAATTATAAATCCTGACCCTCAGAATCCTTCCAATAATTTGCCTGCCACAGATGTAAGACTGACTGGTTTGTAATGCCCAGGATTATTCCCTTTCTTGAACGAGGGAATAATATTTATGATCCTCCAATCATCTGGCACTACTCCAGTGGACAGTGAGGATGCAAAGATTATTACCAAAAGCACAGCAATCTCTTCCCTCGCTCACTTAGAGTATATCCCATCTGGCCCAGGTAATTTATCTCCCCTTATGTTTTTCAAAATGTTCAGCATATCGTCCTTTCTAACATCAACTTGGTTGAGCAGATCAGTCTGTTACACGCTGTCCTCAGAAACGTCAAGGTCCCTCTCAGTAGTTAATACTGAAGCAAGGTATTTATTAAGGATCGCCCCTACTTCCTCCGATTCCAGTTCCCTGCACTCTCCCTATTTGGTCCTACCCTCACTCTCACCATTCTCCTGTTCCTCACATAAGCGTAGAACGCCTTAGGGTTTTCCTTAATCCTACCCGCTAAAGCTTTGTCATACCCCCTCTAGCTCTCCTAAGTCCATTCTTCAGTTCCTTCCTGGCTACTTTGTAACTCTCTAGAGCCCTGTCTGATCCTTACCTCCTCAACCTTAAGTAAGCTTCCTTCTTCCTCTTGACTAGATGTTCCACATCCCTTGTCACCCAAGGTTCTTTCAACCTCAGTGGGGCAAATTTTCCAATATGATCAGCAGGTGCTTCCTAAATAACCTCCACATTTCAGTTGTGCATTTCCCTGGGAACTTCTGTTCCCAATTTGGTGCCCCATTTTCTGCCTAAAAGCATTGTAATTCCCCCTCCCTCAATTAAATACTTTCCCATATCGTCTGCTCCTATCCCTTTCCATGACTTTCATAACATTCATGGAGTTGCGATTACTATCACCAAAATGCTGTCCCACCGAGAGATCTGATACCTGACATGGCTCGTTGCCAAGCACCAAATCCAATATGGCCTCCCTTCTGGTCAGCCTATCTACATATTGCATCAAGAACCCTTCTGAGACACTCCTGACAAAAACTGCTCCAATATTTGAACTAAGTGGGTTCCATCAATATTAGGGAAGTTAAAGACACCCATGACAACAACTCTGTTACTTCTACACATTTCCAATATCTGCTTCCCAATCTGTTCCTCTGTGTCTCTGTTGCTACTGGAGGGCCTGTTGAAAACTTCCAGTGGAGTGACTGCTCCTCTCCTGTTTCTGACTTCCACCCGTATTGACTCAGTAGGCAAACCCTCTTCAACGACCTCCTTTTCTGCAACCGTGATACTATCTCTGATTAGCAATGCCACTCCTCCACCTCTTTTATCTTCCCCCCCATTCCTTCTGAAACATCTAAATCCTGGAACATTCACAACCATTCCTGCCCCTGTAATATCCAAGTCTCCGTAATGGCCACAACATCAGAGTTCCAAGTACTGATCCATGCTCTGAGTTCATCACCCTTATTCCTGACATTTTTTGCATTAAAATAGACAACTTATCATACTGACTGTACTTTTGCCCTATCAAGTGCCTATCCCTCCTCACAGTCTCTCTGCATGCTGTATTGACTGTTCACTACCTACTCCATCATCTGATCCATATAGCTCAGGTTCCCACCCCGCTGCCAATCGAGTTTAACCCCTCCCAAAAGCGCCAGTAAACCTCCTGTCCAGGATCTTGGTGTCCCTCCAGTTCAGGTGTAACCTGCCCTTCTTGACAGGTCCCACCTTCTCAAGATCACATATCTGAAGCCTTCCCACTTACACCAGCCCTGCTGCTATGCGTTCAGCTTCACTTGCTCTCTAATCCTAGCCTCACTAGCATGTGGCACCTGTAGAGATCCTGAGATTACTCTTCTGATCATCCGGCCTTCTAGCTTCCAATCTAACTTCCTATATTCTCTTTTCAGGTCCTCCTCCCTTTCCCTACCTATGTCATTGGTACAAATGCGTACCACGACTCCTGGCTGCTCTCCCTCCCCTTAAGAATCCTGAAGCCTGGAGGCAACACACCATCTAGGAGTCTCGCTCGCAACCACAGAATGTCCCATCAGTACCTCTCACAACTGACTCTCATATCATTATTGTTCTCCTATTCTCCGCCCTTCCCTTGTGAGCCACAGCACCAGAAACCTGGCCGCTGTGGTTTTCCCCCAGTAGGTTGTCCCCTAAAACAGTATCCAAATGGTATACTTATTATTGAGAGGAACGGCCACAGGAGCTCCCTGCACTGTCTGCCTATTCCCTTTCCCTCAAGGCAGCTTGGACCATTTTGATCTTGAAAACCTACTAGTCGCGTCTCCCTCATTTAGTCACCTAACTTCCCTTCAATCCATCAAAGCAGTATACCTCAACCCATCTCCCCACACCACAGCCCTGCATTTCACTCTCCCCGTGTCACCAAGGGGAGAGGGCTCGTAAAAGTAATCTTTCGATTACTTACCCTTCCACCCCCAATTTGTATGAAATTCAAGGGAGTTTAATTGGACTGTCGCCCTTAGGCTAACTGAAGCCTTTAAATAGTCAATTAAGGACCTATCACATGAAAGTTAGGAAAATATATACTGTATATGTCACACCCCACTGGGGGTGGCAATGATTCTTCCTACTGCTGGGACCACTGAGATACACAGAGAATATCCTATCTCCGACAGGGTGAAAGCTCCACACTATTAATGGGCATTGGGCAATTGTCCATTAGGTGATGGCAGGGGAACAGTCCTTCCTGCTTAGTGTGAATCAAAGCTGGGGCAAGGGGAAACCACACATTCTGTAAAATCCAGCCTCATGTGGTACTGAGCTCCACATTCCCACTCCTCTGGGAAAAATGGGCATTTCCAAAATTCCCTGTTGGATTTACTAACAGACACCTTAATTTTACATTTTGCAGCTCTGGTGTTGCCCACTTGTGGAGATATCTCCTGCCTTATCAAATCCCTTTCTCATTTAAAATGATGATCGGATTATCTACGGGTCATCTATTTTTTCAAGACAAAAGGACCAGCCTGTTTAGTCTTCTGTGTTTGATTCCCAGTTCTGATATATCTTGCAAGCAGGGTTAACATCCACAGGATGTTTCCGGAACTGGAGGGTTCAAGATATAAAAATAGACTGGAAAGACTGGGACTTTTTTCACTGGAGCATAGGAGATTGAGGGATGGTCTTATTGAGGTTTACAAAATCATGAAGGGCATAGATAAGGTGAATAACAAGGGTATTTTCCCTAGAGTAGTGGAGTGCAAAACCAGGAGGAATATTTTTAAAGTGAGTGGAGAAAGATTTATAAAAAATATGAGGGGCAATGTTTTTACACAGAGGGTGGTCCGTATGTGGAATAAATTGCCAGAGGAAGTGGTAGATCCAGGTACAGTTACAACATTTAAAAGACGTTAGGACAGGTACATAGGAAAAGTTTGGAGGGATATGGGCCAAACACAGGCAAGTGGGACTAGTTTAGTTTGGGGGTATGGTTGGCATGGACTGGTTAGACCGAAGAGTCTGTTTCCATGATTTTATGACTCTAATTAGGAGAACCGCTCCAGCCTGGGATACCACCTCATTCAGTTAAGGCTTACCATGACTCCACAGCCTGCCTTTGGTTCTGATACCGAACATACATCTTCAAACTTGAACTGACCTCCTCAGCATTTTGAATGCCTTGTCCTAGAAGCATAGAACTAGCAGCCATTTGAGCCTGCTATACCAATCAATAAGATTATGTCTGATCTGGTTGTGGTCCCAAACCCACTTTCCTGTATGTGCCCCATAATCCTTGAGTCCCTGGTATATTAAACATCGATATTTATGTTATGTCAAAACATCTGACATGTTTTAAAACTTGTCATCATCCTAAACAAGAATAGATACAGGCCAAAGCTACTCAACCTGTTCTCATGAGACAAGCCCCTCAATCCAGGATGAGGTTTCTTCTTAATCTGAAAAACAATTTACCTTATCTGGATTCCCACTAGCCAAAAGTGATAAAATATATGAATCATACAAGATTCTTAGACAACTTGACAGGGTAGATGTGGAAAGGTTCTTTCTCAGAGTAAGGAGTCACTTACTTAATATAGAAATTCCACGGGGAAACAACTTTTCCACATCTACCCTGCCAAGTCCTCTAAGAATCTTTTTCTCTGAGAGTAGTGAATCTGTGGAATTCTTCACCGCAGAGGTCTGTAGGTGGTGGGTCATTAAGTATATTCAAGACTGAGATAGAGAGATTTTTAATCAAGGCAGCAATCAAGGGTTATGGGGAAAAGGCAGGAAAGTGAAGTGAAAGATTATCAGATCAGACATGATCTCATTGAAATGCAGAGTACAGCATAGGCCGAATGGCCTATTTCTGCTCCTACATCTTTGTTGTTTTACTGATTTTCTTGAAACACCTTACCTGCAGAAATATAAAGCATAACCAGTTTCTGCTACAACATCAAAGACTGACCTGTTGGAAAAGCAAAAGCTGGTCAGCGTTGAGCGCTGCTCCTGTGGCTCCCTGGTTATTGTCGGTAGTTTTGGCTGAGATGCTGCTGGGTTTTGATGCTAGAGCCGACAGCAGTCCAGAGTGATGATGCTCTGCTGGTTGGGACTGAGACTGGTGCATTTGTTGGCGACACTGGGCCAGAGCAGGAATCTGCTGAAGCTCAAGAGCTGATGTGAACGGAGACTGAGGGGCAAATGGAATCTTCACAATGTTGCTATCAGGGTCACTGGTGCTTGACTGCTGAATACTCAAGGCTGGTCCAAGCTCAGTCTCATTGAGCACTGGTAGCTGATTTGGCAGAGGCACAGTTGGATCCAGCTGCCCTTCTGGTGTTTGACCAGACAAATCTAATTGCGAACCAAAGCTAGCTTCCAGCTGACTTGGCACCAGGAAGCTTGTAGACAGAGTTGGTTGACTGGGCTGTGGTTGCACGGATATAGACAGTCTCTGTGCTGCTCCTTCATTGACCGTCAACTGTGAGTTTGATGCTGTGTACACCTGGCCAAGGTCACAGTGGCTGGTAATCGACTGTCCCACCACATTCTGGGTCATCAAGACGTGAGCAGGCATTGGCTGGCTGCAGACTATTTGTCCCGGAGATGCCTGCACACGTCCCACAATGCGACCAGTAGCTGGCTGTCTGTGGATGGCTAGCACAGACCCACTCTGGGTGGTCAAAACAGGTCCAGATTGAATTGCTGAAAGCCGCTGGGGACCAGTGCTTGCTGAGACTCTGGTGGCCAAGTGCCCAGGCAAGGTGGACTGGCCTTGACCAGTCAGTAGTGCCCGAGGTAATGACTGGGACTGCAGTACCACACCAGTGCCCTGCTGGAGAACCCGAACACTGACTGGCTTGCTTGACTTGGGTTGACCTTGCTGGGATGGTTGCTTTACCCGATTGGTGGCTATTGTCTGGGAGACTGCAGGAGCCTGAGTGGAGAGCAGGACACCAGGGCCTGAGGTTCGGGCAGTCACTGCCAAGTTCTGCCAAGCTTTCTGCTGCTGCTGTGCAGCTTCTATTGAAGTCTTTGAGGCAGTCTGGACATGTGGAGAGTTTGGAGGAAATGAAGACTTTGGGCTTAACTGGACCAGTTTAGGTTGTATATTCACGAGGTGCTTTGGCTGGATTGGCGTTGAACTCCTCTGAATGACGCGCGTCAGCACTGGTACCTGCACCAGCTGGTTCCCCGTGGTGTGCCCAACAGCAGCCTGGGCAGAACCCATGTGGGCAAAGAGGGATTCTCCATTCAGACAGTTGCTGGTGATATTCTTTTGGAATGGGGCAGAGATGCCCAAAGTCGCGGTGACTGGATGTTCGGAGAGAGGAGCAGCCATCGGGGAGGTGAGGCCAGGCTTTGCCAACAGCCCTGTCCGAGACGGCTGATCGTCGGGCAGCACGGTAGTCTGACCACATTGCCAGTCGACCGTCTGTGTGCGGCCAACTTTGGTGGTGCCATTGGACATGGTCTGAATGCCTGCTATCGGCTGCACGGCGACACTGCTCAGTCTGACTTGGTGGACCAAGTGTTGCACGTTGACGGTTTTATTGACAAACTGAGCAGTCACTGGATGCTGAAGCAGAGGCTGCTGGGCAATCACAGCAGGGGCTAAGCTGCTGAGATCCGTGTCTAGCGCCTGGGGGCTGTCCTGGGTGGGTAGGCTGGCAGGTTGTGGCTTGGGGCTGGCCTGTACATGGACCCCCCCAGCTGCCAAGTCGTCTCCTCCTTGCAGAGTCTGCGGAGTGATATTAGCCTCTTGCAAGCTCTGCTGCAGGATATCACAGGGCTGCTCAGTACCGTAGCTGGCTGGGGATCCCAGCAGGTCTTCGCCCAAGAAGGAGATGTCAACACTGCTGGCAGATGAGGGCACCTCGTGGCTGATTCCTTCTCCAGCTGGTGCCAACTGAAACCAGTAAAGACAAGGTCACATCTTGTGTCACTGCAGGCAACATTAAGAAGAAGCATTAGAAAAGCAAGGCACAGGAATAGGGCACCCCAAACTTAAAGCAAATCAAAATGTCACGCACTCCAGTTTGTTGCACAATGAATTTTTAACTGAAGCTGCCTGCTTCTTGTTATGAACTCAGTGACCAAGATGCTTCCTATTTACTGATTCCCTACACCCTCCCACTCCCCTTCACTCCTCACATGCCACAGAGAGCTCTGAATTCATCAACCTCTTGGCACCAGGTCACCTATCACTAGCAGCTTTTAGAACACCAGCAGTTTAGCAACTCTAGCTTCCAGAATTGTTGTCTAAAGAGCCTTGGTGAATTTCTGCAGTGCATCTTGTTGATTATACACACTGCTGCTACTGGGTGTTGGTGGTGGAGGGAGCAGATGCTTGAGGATGTGGTGCCAATCAATTGGGCTGCTTTGTCTTGGATGGTGTCCTTGAGTGTTGTTAGAACTGCACCCATCCAGGCAAACAGGGAGTAATTCCCTCACATTCCTGACTTGTGACTTGTAGATGGTGGTCAGGCTTTGGGGAGTCAGGAGGTGGGTACTCACCACAGTATTCCTAGTTTCTGACCTGCTCTGTATTTATATAACTAGCCCAGTTCAGTTTCTAGTCAATGGTGACAATGGGATAATCAATGATGGCAACAGCATTGAATATCAACAGGTGGTGGTTGGAGAAGTTCATGAATGTTACATACCTCACAAGTATTCCTCAGCCTAAGCCTGAATGTTGCCTACATCCTGCTGCATTTGGACACAGAATCATAGAATTTTACAGCATAGAAGGAGACCATTCACCCCATCATAACTGGACCTGCTCCCAAAAGAGCTACCGAATTAGCCCCATTCTCCAGTCCTATATTTTTCTTATTCATTCGTGGGATGGGGGGGGGGGGGTTCATTGGCTAGGCTAGCATTTATTGGCCAACCCTGTTTGCCCAGAGGGCACTTCAGGGTCAACCACACTACTGTGGGTTTGGAGTCACGTGTAGGCCAGACCAGGTAAGGGTGGCAGTTTTGTTTCCTACAGGACATTAATGAACCAGATGGAGTTTTCCAACAATTGACAATTAATTCATGGTCATTATTAGACTCTTAACTCTACTTCTCAGATCCTGAAACAGTTCATGTTCAAATGCAACAAGATTGGAAGGGAAAAGGTTGAGACTCTGAAGGGACATTACAGAGAGTTAGGTAGAAATTTAAAAAGGAGCTCCTCAAGTGTAGTAATATCTGGATTACTCCCAGTGCTATGAGCGAGTGAGGGCAGGAATAGGAGGATAGAGCAGATGAATGCATGGCTGAGGAGCTGGTGTATGGGAGAAAGATTCACATTTTTGGATCATTGGAATCTCATTTGGGGTAGAAGAGACCTGTACAAGAAGGACGGATTGCACCTAAATTGGAAGGGGACTAATATACTGGCAGGGAAATTTGCTAGAACTGTTTGGGAGGATTTAAGCTAGTCAGGTGGGGTGTTCGACCCAGGGAGATAGTGAGGAAAGAGATCGATCTGAGACGGGTACAACTGAGAACAGAAGTGAGTCAAACAGTCAGGGCAGGCAGGAACAAGGTGGGACTAATAAATTAAACTGCATTTATTTCAATGCAAGGGGCCTAACAGGGAAGGCAGATGAACTCAGGGCATGGTTAGGAACATGGGACTAGGATATCATAGCAATTACGGAAACATGGCTCAGGGATGGGCAGGACTGGCAGCTGAATGTTCCAGGATACAAATGCTACAGGAAAGATAGAAAGGGAGGCAAAAGAGGACGGGGAGTGGCATTTTTGATAAGGGATAGCATTACAGCTGTGCAGAGGGAGGATATTCCTGGAAATACATCCAGGGAAATTATTTGGATGGAACTGAGAAATAAGAAAGGGATGATCACCTTATTGGGATTGTATTATAGACCCCCCCAATAGTCAGAGGGAAATTGAGAAACAAACTTGTAAGGAGATATCAGCTATCTGTAAGAATAATAGGGTGGTTATGGTAGGGGATTTTACCTTTCCAAACATCGACTGGGACTGCCATAGTGTTAAAGGTTTAGATGGAGAGGAATTTGCTAAGTGTGTACAAGACAATTTTCTGATTCTGTATGTGGATCTACCTACTAGAGAAGGTGCAAAACTTGACCTACTCTTGGGAAATAAGGCAGGGCAGGTGACTGAGGTGTCAGTGGGGGAGCACTTTGGGGCCAGCGACCATAATTCTATTTGTTTTAAAATACTGATGGAAAAGGATAGACCAGATCTAAAAGTTGAAGTTCTAAATTGGAGAAAGGCCAATTTTGCTGGTATTAGGCAAGAACTTCCAAAAGCCGATTGGAGGCAGATGTTCGCAGGTAAAGGGACGGCTGGAAAATGGGAAGCCTTCAGAAATGAAATAACAAGAATCCAGAGAAAGTATATTCCTGTCAGGGTGAAAGGGAAGGCTGGTAGGTATAGGGAATGCTGGATGACTAAAGAAATTGAGGGTTTGGTTAAGAAAAAGAAGGAAGCATATGTTAGGTACAGACAGGATAGATCGAGTGAATCCTTAGAAGAGTATAAAGAAAGTAGGAGTATACTAAAGAGGGAAATCAGGAGGGCAAAACGGGGACATGAGATAGCTTTGGTAAATAGAATTAAGGAGAATCCAAAGGGTTTTTACAAATATATTAAGGACATAAGGGTAGCTAGGGAGAGAATGGGGCCCCTCAAAGATCAGCAAGGCGGCCTTTGTGTGAAGCCACAGAAAATGGGGGAGATACTAAATGAATATTTTGCATCAGTATTTACTGTGGAAAAGGATATGGAAGATATAGACTGTAGGGAAATAGATGGTGACATCTTGCAAAATGTCCAGATTACAGAAGAGGAAGTGCTGGATGTCTTGAAACGGTTAAAGGTGGATAAATCCCCAGTACCTGATCAGGTGTACCCGAGAACTCTGTGGGAAGCTAGAGAAGTGATTGCTGGGCCTCTTGCTGAGATATTTGTGGGCGGCACGGTGGCACAGTGGTTAGCACTGCTGCCTCACAGCGCCTGAGACCCAGGTTCAATTCCCGCCTAAGGCGACTGACTGTGTGGAGTTTGCACGTTCTCCCCATGTCTGCGTGGGTTTCCTCCGGGTGCTCCAGTTTCCTCCCACAGTCCAAAGATGTGCAGGTCAGGTGAATTGGCCATGCTAAATTGCCCATAGTGTTAGGTAAGGGGTAAATGTAGATGTAGGGGTATGGGTGGGTTACGCTTCGGCGGGGCGGTGTGGACTTGTTGGGCCGAAGGGCCTGTTTCCACACTGTAAGTAATCTAATATTTGTATCATCGGTAGTCACAGGTGAGGTGCCGGAAGACTGGAGGTTGGCAAATGTGGTGTCACTGTTTAAGAATGGTGGTAAGGACAAGCCAGGGAACTACAGACCAATGAGCCTGACGTCGGTGGTGGGCAAGTTGTTGGAGGGAATCCTGAGGGACAGGATGTACATGTATTTGGAAAGGCAAGGACTGATTAGGGATAATCAACATGGCTTTGTGCGTGCGAAATCATGTCTCACAAACTTGATTGAGTTTTTTGAAGAAGTAACAAAGAGGATTGATGAGGGTAGAGTGGTAGATGTGATCTATATGGACTTCAGTAAGGCATTCAACAAGGTTCCCCATGGGAGACTGATTAGCAAGGTTAGATCTCATGGAATACAGGGTGAACTAGCCATTTGGATACAGAACTGGCTCAAAGGTAGAAGACAGAGGGTGGTGGTGGAGGATTGGTTTTCAGACTGGAGGCCTGTTACCAGTGGAGTGCTGCAAGGATCGGTGCTGGGCCCTCTACTTTTTGTCATTTACATAAATGATTTGGATGGGAGCATAAGAGGCACAGTTAGTAAGTTTGCAGATGACATCAAAATTGCAAGTGTAGTGGACAGCGAAGAGGGTTACCTCAGATTACAATAGGATCTGGACTAGATGGGCCAATGGGCTGAGAAGTGGCAGATGGAGTTTAATTCAGATAAGTGCGAGGTGCTGCATTTTGGGAAAGCAAATCTTAGCAGGACTTATCCACTTAATGGTAAGGTCCTAGGGAGTGTTGCTGAACAAAGAGACCTTGGAGTGCAGGTTCATAGCTCCTTGAAAGTGGAGTCGCAGATAGATAGGATAGTGAAGAAGGCGTTTGGTGTGCTTTTCCTTATTTGTCAGAGCATTGAGTACAGGAGTTGGGAGGTCATGTTGCGGCTGTACAGGATATTGATTAGGGCATTGTTGTCAGGCTTGGAGGATTTGAGCGATAGGGAGAGGTTGAATAGGCTACGGCTGTTTTCCCTGGAACGTCGGAGGCTGAGGGGTGACCTTATAGAGGATTATAAAATCACGAGGGGCAGATAAATAGACAAAGTCTTTTCCCTGGGGTCGGGAAGTCCAGAACCAGAAGGCATAGGTTTAGGGTGAGAGCGGAAAGATATAAAAGAGACCTAAGGGGCAACTTTTTCACACAGAGGGTGGTACATGTATGGAATGAGCTGCCAGAAGAAGTGGTGGAGGCTAGTACAATTGCAACATTTAAAAGGCATTTGGATAGGTTTATGAATAGGAAAGGTTTGAAGGGATATAGACCGGGTGCTGGCAGGTGGGACAAGATTGGGTTGGGATATCTGGTTGGCATGGACAAGTTGGACGGAAGGGTCTGTTTACATCTCTATGACCCAATGACTACAGAAATTCAATAACAATCTTTAGACAGCATCTTCCAAACCCACAATCACTTCCATCTAGAAGGGCAAGCGCAGCAGATACATGGATACACCACGACCTGCAAGTTCCTTGCTAGCCACTCACCATCCTGACTTGGAAATATATCACTGTTCCTTTGATGTCTCTGAGTTAAATCCTGAAAGTCCCTCTTTAATGGCATTGTGGGGCTACACCATATGGACTGCAGTGGTTTAAGAATGGAGCTCACTATCACCTTCTTAAGGGCAACCAGGAATGGACAATAAATGCTGGCCAGCCAACCATGTCCAACTCCCATGAATGCTTCTGCAGTTTCCCTGCCTGATGGAAGTCCCTCGTCCTGGGTACAGTACTATGCTAGTCATCTCTTGGTTTTATTAATCAAAAATACATCAAAAGAAGTAGTAGCATGGATGTCTACTAACCTGGTCACTTCCATGGAGAAAGTCATTCAGAGCTTGAGGGTCACTGGAGCACAGAACAGAAGATAATTTTAAATATTGTGGTCCTGGTGGAGGAAGCCTATCATGAAGTGTGGAGGGGAGGAGGAAAACATGGCAGAAGAATTGTGATCAATGATGTGAGGTTCTCTGATGGATTGTTTGCTCATAGTACCAATGTGCTCAATGTCAAGGGCATGCACTCAGTTCCCAGCTCCACAGCTGGTGATTGATATCCTGGTCATCAGCCTGTCACTGTGCAGCACTGTCAATCCGGAATGATACAGATGCCTGCAAGGTTACAATACTTACAGACTTCAACTTGTACTCCCTCTCATTTAGAAGGTTAAGGAGTCACCTGATTGCTGTATTTAAATGATAGAAACAATTTGATTAGGTAGACTTTAATAAATCATACTCTCTGCTGAGAGAGTGTGGAGAGAGGAGCATGACTTCAGAAATTTGAGCTGGGCTACGATTTGCAAAGGGAGGGCTGTATCTGATGATCATTTTTTAATATTCATTCATGGGATCAGTGTATGCTGGCTGGGCCAGCATTTATTTTCCATTCATAACTGCCCAGTGGCAGTTGTGAGTCAACCATTTTGCTCTGGGTCAGGAGTTACATGGAAGCCACACCAGGTAAGGTGGGCAGTTTCCTCCCCTAAAGGGAACTTTCAATGAACCAGATGGGTTTTTTCAACAATCAATGGCAGTTTCACAGTCATCATTAAACTTTTCATTCCAGATTTTTATTCAATTTAAACTCTACCATCAGCCATGGCAGGATCCAAACCTGTGTCCCTGGAACGTTACGTGCGGCCTGTGGATTAACAATAATACCACAGGGCCATCGCCACTCCTATATCAATTTATGAACATTATAAAGGGTCATCAAAATAAGAATCTGAAGAGGTCCCTCAAAAAGAAGACTTAGCTTTATAAAGCATGAAGGCAAATTATTTGAACAAGTTAGAAAGCACATCTCTTAATTGCAAAACACCTTTCGGGCTGTTGCAAAATGATGTGTGCTGGAGCCTCTTTTATTTAATGTATTTATAAATGATTTAGAAGATAGGCTCAAAACTCACATATCCAAATTTGGCAGTGAGTCAGATAGAGGAAGCATTGTCACCCATGTCGATAGAAGTGTAAATTTACAAAGAGAGATTGCTAGAAAAGGTGAATGGGGAAAAGCTACAGCAGATGGACTTCAACTCAGCCAACTGTGAGTTTAGATTTTAGATTTAGAGGACTAGAATACAAAGGGGCCGTGGTCCCATTCTGACTTCACAAAGCCCTGGACACTGTGGACAGCTCTGGGATTGGCAGATGGGATTAGTGTACACAGCACTATGATCTAAAATGTATGGTGAACAGCTTTGAGAGGTTAAATGGTTAAACAGGCTTGAGGGACTGAATGGATGAACAGTTCAGAGGGACTGAAAGGATGAGCAGCTAAAAGGGGCTGAATGGTCTCCTCCTGTTCCAATATCCTTTGTTCCTATTTTATAATGCATTGTAACTGCATCCATTAATTTGCTATGAGTATGGATTGAGTTTCTTTCCCCAATTCCAGCTGCTGACTTAATCAACCCAATGGATTTGTGTTGGAAGTTATGTGTTTCTGAATCATTTACAAGCACCAGAGATCAAGAATGGGATTCTAAGTTTAAAATGTCCTTCTATCTTCTTAAGTACATCACCTCACCAAAACGGCTCTTAAAACACATTGATATAACAGATACTCGAGTTACCTTTTTGATAAAACCTGTTTAACAACACAACAAACTCACCAAATAACATCCAGCAGACACCTTCCTTCTTCATCATCCATGATAGCTGCAGAGAAAGGTATTTAGTTCATGAAAAGAATAACTGCTCATATCCTCCACCATACCGAATCATGCAAATTATAAATAGACATGCTTTTTTAAAAATAAAAACCATGTCAATGTCCTGTTCAGGACAGAATGGAATGTGTTATCAAGTTGTGTGTGTGCAGTGGAGAAGACAGATTCAACACATAAGAAGACAAACAGCTCTTCCATCAAGCCTTTCCCATACTTCTGATGACCAAAGCAATATAAGTAAATACTTCTTTAAAAATCACACAACACCAGGTTATAGTCCAACAGGTTTATTTGGAAGTACAAGCTTTCGGAGCGGTGTTCCTTCGTCAGGTGGAGTGGACTACTCCACAAGCTACCTGACAAAACAGCCGTGCTCCAAAAGCTTGTACTTCAAAATACACCTGTTGGACTATAACCTGGTGTCTCGTGATTTTTAACTTTGCCTATCCCAGTCTAATAACAGCACCTCCACATCATAAATACTTCCTCATCATCCTTCTTAACAAGCATGTTATTCCTGGAGAAAGCAATAGAAAAAAAGTCAAAAACTCAGGCAAATCCTCCAGACAAATTGTGTCCAATCACTTGGTTGACTGAAATTAGCCAGTGCACTGCACACTGTTCCACACATTCCCAGAAGGACACAAACTTTTGGTGGTTTAGCTAATCTCAGATATATTACTTGTAGTAAGGGGTTCAGCAGTCTTCCTGCACAAAGAAAGAATACAATTTCAGCCATTCCTCTTGCATCTCCAGTAAGCCTGATGTAAAGCATTAACCTACACAAGAATGCAGTGGCTTGTTGTTGTCTGGAGTGGACTGCATTATAAAGTGATGGGACTTTCAAAACATAATGTTAAAGAAGGTTGAAGAGAAAAAAATTTGTAGGGCTGCAACCTCAGGTATAATGGTGAAATACCCCTTTCTGTTTTCTTTGATCCTAAAAGATAATCTGTCCATGACAAATAGTCACCAAACTCGAAACATTCCAGCTGCTGACTTAATCAACCCAATGGATTTGTGTTGGAAGTTATGTGTTTCTGAATCATTTACAAGCACCAGAGATCAAGAATGGGATCAAGAATGTGCCACTGTGCCACCGTGTGGGCGTTCTCCCCGTGTCTGCGTGGGTTTCCTCTGGGTGCTCCGGTTTCCTCCCACAGTCCAAAAGATGTGCAGGTCAGGTGAATTGGCCATGCTAAATTGCCCGTAGTGTTAGGTAAGGGGTAGATGTAGATATAGATGTAGATATAGATGTAGATGTAGATGTAGGGGTAGGGGTATGGGTGGGTTACGCTTCGGCGGGGCGGTGTGGACTTGTTGGGCTGAAGGGCCTGTTTCCACACTGTAAGTAATCTAATCTAATCTAATCTAATTAACTGCTTTCTCTCTTCACAGATGCTGCCAGACCTGCTGAGTTTCCCCAGAAATTTCTGATTTTGTTTCTGATTTCTAGCACTTGCAGATCTTTGTTTTATTTGGATCTTTTAATGTAATGGGGATTTGACAATTCAACGCCTGAGAAGGGCCAGAGTTTTATTCCATAATAACCTGTGAAAGGCAATTGAAAATGAAAACTTGTAGGATTCTAGGGAAGGGACAAAGGAACATGATAAATTGGATAATTCCAGTTGGGCAAACACAGTCGGCATGGACGGGTTGGATCGAAGGGTCTGTGCATCTCTATGACTATTGGCTGAAAGGCCTCCTTCTGTGTTGTATTATTCTTCAGTTCTTAATCAATTGTTTTCGTCAGGGAATGTGGGAAAGAACAAATGAACCAATTAGCTGGACTTCTTTCCAATGTAGTCATGTTCTGATTCATACATCAAATACACTGCTATGGCCTATTTTCAAGGCTATCTTCTATCTGCCCTTCATTCCTGATGAAGGGCTTTTGCCCGAAATGTCAATTCTCCTGCTCTTTGGATGCTGCCTGACCTGCAGTACTTTTCCAGCACCACACTCTCGACTTCATCTATTAATACCTAACAATCCTCACTGAACACCCTGTACCATTTGAACAATGAGACAAAATGAACTCAAATCATTCCGTTTCCGCCCATCCAGTGTTCAGCAGCCCTGAGCCCCACAGCACAATCTTGCCAGCACGGTCTTCAACAAGATGTCTTCTGTCTGGATTCTGTCTGCACACTGCTCACAAAGTTCACTGAATGACGACAACGTATCTTCAAGTGGAGATTTGAGACATTTCACACTCTGCTTCTATGTAAATAATAACAAAATAGGTTCTGTTCTTATATTGATTCTGTCCCAATTATAAAAAGTATTCTTCTAAAACATGACATTGCAATGGTGAATATAAACACCAGAACAGGTGTGTTCCTCTTAAAGTGTCAAATGCTACACCGCCTACCTGTCCAGGGTCCTTACAACATCGAGATCTTACCTTCACTCCTCTCTCTTTATTCCAGAACCTTGTAAAACTTCACCTCTTAGAATCCTCACTATTACAATGTACAACTGTTAACATACATCGTTGCAACGTCTTTGGATTAGCCCCTTCTCTCTTCAGACAAAAACTAGACAAAAGGATTGAAAGTTTAAGGTTGACATTCACCAGATTTAAGTTAGGCCACTTCAAACAATTGCATTAATATAGCACCTTTAGCTTTGTAAAATGAAAAGCTTCAACAAAAGCCATCTTTAACTTTAGCTTCTCAGGAATGTTATCCAACAAAATGTAACTTTGAGCCAAAGGAAAAGATAAGTCAGAAAACCATAGACTTGCGTTCTTAAGGAGCTTCTTAAAAAGGAAAGGGAGGTAGATGTGAATAAGTTAGGAATAAAATCACGTAGATCACGTAGCCTTGGCTACTGGAGGTCATTAAATAGTGAGATCAAGAGAATGGGAAGTGTACTAGAGGTTAAGGCTGGAGGAATGCAGTGATCTCAGATAGTTGTTGAGCTGGAGTAGGCTACAAAAGACAAAGTGGCTGTGGTAATGAAGGTGTTTGGAAATATTTCAATAAGTCTATTAAAATGTTTTGGTTTTGTGAGTTAGACCTAAGTTTGTTTAAAAGCTTTTGGCAATTTCTGAAAGATTGTCAAATCATTTATTTCTTCAGATTGAAGAAACTAAAAATAGAGGTAATTAAACTGCAGGTCTATTCAAGGACATCCACATTGTCATGGAGATGAGTGGAAGAAGGTTCTGTTTTTTTCAATTATAGAGTCCTAGAGATGTCCAGCACAGAAACAGACTCTTCGTTCTAACTCATCCATGCCGAACGGATATCCTTATACAATCTAGTCCCATTTGCCAGCACTTGGCCCTTGTCTCTCTAAACTCTTCCTATTCATATACCCATCCAGATGTCTTTTGAATGCTGCAATTGCTTTTATATTGGTGTTTTCTGAGAGTTCATTGTGGCTTGGAACGAATGGGTAGTTTGAGGCTCACCAAGAGAGGATGGTCAGAGGCCTGCACTGTAAACAGTGAAAAATCCATCTTCACCATTTGCTATGAGGATCATAGGCAAGGCTTAGTCTCAGTTTGATTTCATGAGGGAATGAAGCTAGAAGATTGTCCAGTTTAAACCTTATGAATGAATCAACAGTTTTCCTCACAGAGTCTTGTGGCAGGTGTTGAAAAAGGATACTGACTGACACTCTACCCACTTGCTTCTCTATCCTATGACTCACCTCCTTCCCTACCTCCTCACCCACCTGCCTCCCTACCCCTTTACCGACCTGCCTCCTTACACCCCGCGGATCTATATCCCTATCCCCACACTCACCTGACTCCCTACCATCCCCCCCCCCCCCCCCCCCCCCACTGAACTGTTTCTTTATCCCTTACTCACCTGCATCCCTACTTTGCCCCCCCCCCTTCCTGCCCCACACCCCACCTCCACTGCCCTTAAATATTGAGAAAGATGTTCAGGACTTTTTAATCCTGGATCAGGCCAGGGGTTGCTCTGAGTAACAGGGTGTAGTTTCAAAGCTGATTGCCCTCACTGCTCAACTGCTGGGCCTCCTGACTGGGATCAGGCAGCTTCAGGGTGGCTCCTGGGTTGGTCACTCCTGCGGAGAACTCCTCTAAGAATAAGTGTGCATTTCATTGTCCATTTGGGACTGGACATTGCGTTTTCTGATACTGATCAGAGGTTCTGAACCAGTACTTTCGATGATCTGTGATACACTTCCTGAGATTCAGTCGCAACTATCAAGACGAAATTGAATAAATTGTTAAAAATAAATAACCGTGGGGTAGTCGAGCAAAAGCATGGAGTGGGATTAATCGCATTACTTTTTCAAAGAAGCTGGCACAGGCTGAATGGTTTATATTTAGAATGAGTTTATGAGGAGTCCTCAGACCATGAATCTTCTACCAGCCAACCCATGTGGAGAGGGGGGAATCAAATTAGTGATGGCTGTACAAATGCAATAGTGAACGATTGGCTACACAGCTATTATCTATAAACAGGACATCCACGATAGTGGAAACTCTCAAGTAAGCTTATACTGTAGCCACTCTCTGGGTAAAGAAAAACACACAGTTCAAAAGAGATATTTGAAGGTGGCAAGACAGGCCGCGAAAATAAATATACATTGTACATACACAGGTTCTCTGACTTTATAAAGGAGCAGAGAGTCCAAAAGCAAGAATGTTAAGGTAACATAACAAGTACAACATTGTTGGATTGCAGCAAATCAACTACTGCAAAAACAAACACTGCAGCACCATAACGATGGCAGCAACATAACCACTGCAGCACCATAACGATGGCAGCAACATAACCACTGTAGCAACATAACAACCGAAGCAACATAACCACTGCAGCAATGTAATGATTGCAACATAACCACTACAGCAATGTAACAACCACAGTAATGTAACCACTGCAACAACAAAACTACCATAGTAACATTCAGTTTCATCTGGAGTATTGCACCTAATTCTGGGGACTGCACTTCAGGAAGGATGTGAAGATATCGAGAGAGAGTGCAAAGGAGACTGACCAGGGTTCGGTGACCTCATGCACGTGGAGAGACTGCAGACGCTGGGGTTGCTCACCTTACAGTGGAGAAGAGGTGGCTAGCACAACTCATTCTGAGCTGTTTGTGGTTTACACTTGTATGTACACATTTAGAATAAACAAATTCATTTGTACCATATGTATGAAAGACAGAGCGTGTCCTTGTACGAGTAGTAAAGAGGTTGATCTTAAAGTGTCAAACCCAAACACATTTTAAACCTGTACGCCTGCTGTAAGAACCCAGTTACAGAGAAAAAGGGGAAGAAAAGTTGTAGGCAGCTGTATGACTGATCCAGTCTATTTAACGCATACAGAGATGAAAAAGAAAGAAGTTATGCGTTAATAAGCTGCAGAAAACTTTGAAACATAAACAGGAAGCAATTTCCTCTGCTCTTCGCAGACGGCCCGTCATTCCTCAAATGGAAAGTAGCCTCAGGATATTACATTCCTGAAGTGGAGTGAATTAAAGTAACCCATATAAATCTTCTCCTTGATTGGGCAGATTATAGTTACTGTCACTTTTCAGAGTCACTCTTCATATCGTCTTTCAAGCATTACCAAATCTCTGTCACACCATATATTTATAAGCTGAGAAATCAATGTTCAGTCAAGGAGTTCACATTTACAGTCTGAAAAACATGATTGTATCTGCTAGATACAACCACTGCAGGACAAGCCTGTAATGTGCTGACAAATACTTGATAGAATAAATAATGGAATAAAACGAACAAATAATTCATGGAATAAAGTTAACAAACAACTCCAAGTAGGATTTGAGTCAGAGAGTCATAGAACTATACAGCACGGAAACAGACCCTTCAGTCCAACTCATATATGCCGACCAGATATCCTAAATTAATCTAGTCCCAATTGCCAACACAAAACCATTTCTATTCATGTGCCCATCCAGATGTGTTTTAAATGTTGTAATTATATCAACTTCCACAACTACCTCTGGCAGCTCATTCCATACACACACCAATCAAAGAGCATGGAAACAGAGCTTTTAGTTCAGCTTATCCATGCTGATAAGGCTTCCCAAACTAAACTTGGCCCATATCCTTTGAAACCTTTCCTGTTCATGTACCTGTCCAAATGTCTTTTAAATGTTGTAATTGTACCTGCATGAACCACTTTACTTCAGAAATAAAATTCACCTAGTTACCTCCCAGTACCTCAATCATAACATTCAGGAAGTTCAATGGGTTTATATTCAATTCAAAAATTTTAAGCCATAAGATATCTCTGACACTCCTGTTAAGGGCACTACTGAGGGGAACCATCTTTTCAGAGACGCCATCATTACACTGAGGTCACTTCTTCACTTTGAGGATTTTAAACAAATCCCTGACACTGGTAATTGGAGGAGAAAGTGAGGACTGCAGATTCTGGAGATCAGAGCTGAAAATGTGTTGCTGGAAAAGCGCAGCAGGTCAGGCAGCATCCAAGGAGCAGGAGAATCGACATTTCAGGCATGAGCCCTGCTTCAGGAAGGGCTGAACTGGTAAGTGGTAAGTGGAGACCAGGATTCTCTCTAGCATTCATGGCAGTCAGTTAGGCCACACAGAAACTGAAACCTATAACCATGAGGATATGACATTTTTAATAGCATTGTCGTAGATCTTGGGACCACATACTCATTGACTGTCATC
Source organism: Chiloscyllium punctatum (assembly GCF_047496795.1). NCBI lineage: Eukaryota > Metazoa > Chordata > Chondrichthyes > Orectolobiformes > Hemiscylliidae > Chiloscyllium > Chiloscyllium punctatum. The sequence continues at coordinate 104,690,358 of NC_092742.1, read as the reverse complement.
TCTACACATCACCAAAGCACAAAATAGTAATACCAGGCCAATATTTATCCTATAGGCTCAGGGCTCAGTTAGGGGGCTTGAAAGTTATAAGGTAGCCAGAAAAGATCTAAAGAGAGGGCTAAGAAGAGCCAGGAAGGGACATGAGATGTTGTTGGTGGATAGGATCAAGGAAAACCCTAAGGTATATGGTTCTATAGGTATATCAGGAATAAAAGAATGACTCGAGTAAGATTAGGGCCAATCAAAGATAATAGTGGAAACTTGTGTGTGGAATCTGAGGATATAGGGGAAGCACTTAATGAATTCTTTTCGATAGTATTCACATTGGTAAAGGGGAATGTTAGTGAGAACATGAGATATAGGTTACTAGGTTCGATGGGAGTGCGGTTGACAACGAGGAGGTTTTAGCAATTTTGGAAGATCTGAAAGTAGGTAAGACCCTTGGCCAGATGGGATTTATCCTCGGATTCCCCGGGAAGCCAGGGAGGAGATTGCAGAGCCTTTGGCTTTGATCTTTACGTCATCATTACCGACAGAAGTAGTGCCAGAAGACTGGAGAATAGCAAATGTTGTTCCCTTATTTAAGAAGGGGAGTCCAGACAACCATGGTAATTATAGGCCAGTGAGCCTTACTTTGATTGTGAGTATGTTGTTGGAAAAGGTTACAAGAGATAGGATTGTAATTGTCTTGAAAGGAATGATTTGATTAGAGATAGTCAGCAAGGTTTTGTGAAGGACATTGAGTTCTTATTGAGTTCTTTGAGAAGGTAACAAAAAAAGTGGATGAAGGTAAAGTGGTTGGTGTGGTGTATAAGGATTTCAGTAAGGCTTTTGATAAGGTTCCCCACGGTAGGCTATTTCACAAAATACGGAGTTTCGGGATTGAAGGTGATTTAGTGGTTTGGATTAGAAATTGGCTCGCTGAAAGAAGACAGAAGGTGGTGATTAATGGGGAATGTTCATCCTGGAGTTCAGTTACTAGTGGTGTACCGCAAGGATCTGTTTTGGGGCCACTGCTGTTTGTTATTTTTATAAATGATCTGGATGTGGGCATAGAAGATTGGGTTAGTAAATTTGCGGATGACACTAAGGTAGGCAGAGTTGTGCAGAGTGCTGAAGGATGTTGTGGGTTACAGAGGGACGTAGATAAGATGCAGAGCTGGGCTGAGAAGTGGCAAATAGAGTTTAATGCAGAAAAGTGTGAGGTAGTTCACTTTGGAAGAAATAACAGGAATGCAGAGTATTGGGTTAATGGTAAAATTCTTGGCAGTGTAGATGAACAGAGAGATCTCAATGTCCAGGTACATAAATCCCTGTAAGTTGCCACCCAGGTTGATAGGGTTGTTAAGAAAGCATATAGTGTGTTAGCGTTCATTGGTAGGGGGATTGAGTTTCGGAGCCACAAGGTCATGCTTCAGCTGAATGAGACACTGGTAAGGCCACTCCTGGGGTATTGTGTAAAGTTCTGGTCACTGCATTATAGGACGGATGTGGAAGCATTGGAAAGGGTTCAGAGTAGATTTACTTGGATGTTGCCTGATATGGATGGAATGTCTTACAAGGGAACTGTGGCTGTTTTCGTTGGAGAGAAGAAGGTTGAGAGGTGACTTATCAAGATGTACAAGATAATGTACCAGAGGGTTAGCTAGGATGGACAGTGAGAGCCTTTTTCCTCAGATGGTAAGGCTAACAAAAGGGGACATAGCTTTAAATTGAGGGGTGGTAGATTTAGGACAGATGTCGGGGTAATTTCTTTACTCAAAGGGTTGTTGTGGTTCTGTTCGCCGAGCTGGGAATTTGTTTTGCAAACGTTTCATCCCCTGTCTAGGTGACATCCTCAGTGCTTGGGAGCCTCCTGTGAAGCGCTTCTGTGCTGTTTTCTCCGGCATTTATAGTGGCCTGTCTCTGCCGCTTCCGGTTGTCAGTTCGAGCGCTCCACTGTAGTGGCCGGTATATTGGGTCCAGGTCGATGTGTTTGTTGATAGAGTCTGTGGATGAGTGCCATGGCATCAACAAACACATCGACCTGGACCCAATATACCGGCCACTACAGTGGAGCGCTCGAACTGACAACCGGGAGCGGCAGAGACAGGCCACTATAAATGCCGGAGAAAACAGCACAGAAGCGCTTCACAGGAGGCTCCCAAGCACTGAGGATGTCACCTAGACAGGGGACGAAACGTTTGCAACACAAATTCCCAGCTCGGCGAACAGAACCACAACAACGAGCACCCGAGCTACAAATCTTCTACCAGACTTTGAATTACTCAGAGAGTAGTAGGGGGCGAGAAACAGCCTATCTGCAACAGTAGTAGACTCGCCAATGTTAAGGGCATTTAAATGGGCATTGAAGATACAGATGGATAACAGTGTAAATTAGATTAATTTCACAGGTCAGCACAACATCGAGGGCTGAAGGGCCTGTACTGTGCTGTAATGTTCTATGTTTTATGTAATTGACTGATTTTTATCTCATTGAACAGCATCCCTTGCTCCTCATAGGGGAGACTTGCTGTGTTTCCTGCAATACAACATTAAAGCAATTTAAATGCACTTCATTCTCTCTGCAGTGCTTTGGGATATCCTGAGGTGTGAAAGGCTTCACATAAAATGAAGGTCTTTCATTCTTGTCTGTTGAAAACAATGCCTCCCAAACCTTTTTCCACTTTCACCCATACTCAGGTTTGAAAGTTGTTGTGACCCCCCCCCCCCCCCCCCCCCCCCACCCCCCTCCCCACCCCCGGCTCAGTGAGAGCAGGCTTGGCAGGACGAGTGACAGCAGGCTGCACAACCTTATTGGAACTCCATAGCAGCTACCTCTGTCTCTGAGCTTGTCACCCCACTTGAAGAACTGTCTCCCATTTGGAAATCCTCAGTCTAAAATAACACAAGCTTAGTTGATACAAGTATTTACTGAAAAGGTCATACTTGGTTTACAAAACCTCTACTATTCTAAAAAAGTATTCTATTAAACTGTCACACTATATTAGTACAGAGGAACTTCGATTATCCGAAGGACACAGGCGGGGAGTATTTTGTTTGGTTAAATGAATGCCGGATAATACTGTTTAGACAAGCATCGGGACCTTGCAACTTGTTCAGATCATCAGAAATTCGGATGATCAAATGCCAGATAATCAAGGTTCCTCTGTATGTAACATACACACTCATACTTATCACAGATAATTCAAACTGGTAACCTGCAACTGATCGTTCTCCCTGTGTCTTTGTGGGTTTCGATCGCATGCTCTGGTCTTCTCCCTTGGGCCAAAGATGTTCTAAATTGGGGCAAGGTCAATTTTGATGGAATTAGACAGGAGCTTGCAAGGATTGATTGGAGTAGTTTGTTTGCGGGCAAAGGGACCTCTGGCTTTTCAAAGTCTGAAAGCTAGTTTAAAATGGGTAAGTGCGAGGTGTTGCATTATGCAGTCAAATCAAGGTAGGAGTTTCATAGTAAATGATAGGGCCTTAAGGAGTGTAGTGGAACACAGGAACTTTACGTTAAGGTGCACGATTCTCTGAAAGTGGAGTCATAGATAGACAGGGCAGTGAAGAAGGCTTTTGGCACACTGGCATCAGTCAGGGCACTAACTATAGAAGTTGGGAAGTTATGTTGCAGTTGTACGTTGATGAGGCCGCACTTGGAGTACTGTGTTCAGATTTTTGGTCATCTTGCTTTTGGAAGGATGTTATTGAATTGGAAAGAGTGCAGAAAAAATTTAGAACATGGAGCATAGAAAATAGAAAAGTATAGCACAGAACTGGCCCACAACATTGTGCTGAGGAGTATTCCTAATCTAAAATAAAATAACCTCACCTACGCACCCCTCAATTCACTGCTATCCATGTGGATGTCCAGCAGTTGCTTAAATATCCCTAATGACTGTTTCCACCACCACCGCTGGCAATGCATTCCATGCATTCATAACCCTCTATGTAAACAACCTACCTCTGCGTCTCCTCTATACCTTCCTCCAAACACCTTAAAACTATGACCCCTCGTGCCAGTCAATTCTGCCCTGGGGGAAGGTCTCTGGCTATCGACTCTATCCATGCCTCACATTACCTTGTATACCTCGATCAGGTCACCTCTCTTCCTCCTTCTCTCCAGAGAGAAAAGTCAGAGCTCAGTTAACCTTTCTTCGTAAGACAAGCCTTCCAATCCAAGCAGCATCCTGGTAAACCTTCCTTGCACCCTCTCCAAAGTCTCCGTATCTTTCCTATAATAGGGCGACCAGAACTGGACACAATATTCCAAGTGTGGCCTCACCAGGGTTTTGTAGAGCTGCAGCAAAACCTCGTGGCTCTTAAACTTGATCCCACTGTTAATGAAAGCCAAAACACCATATACTTTCTTAACAACCCTATCCACTTGGCGAGATCTATGCACTTGAACACCAAGATCCCACTGTTTGTCCACATTGCCAAGAATCCCATCTTTAATCCTATATTCAGCATTCAAGTTTGATCTTCCAATATGCATCACTTTGCATTTACGCAGATTGAACTCCATCTGCCATTTCTCAGCCCAACTCTGCATCCTGTCTATGTCGCACTGCAGCCTGCAATACTATCAACGGTACCTCCAACCTTTGAGTCATTGGCAAATTTACTAACCCACCCCTCAACCTTCTCATCCAAGTCATTTATAAAAACTACAAAGAGCAGAGGCCCAAGAACAGAGTGCAGCGAGACACCACTCAACACTGACCTCCAGTCAGAATACATTCCATCTACAACCACTCTCTGCCTTCTGTCAGCTAACCAAATCTGAATCCAGATAGCCAAATCTCCCTGTATCCCATACCTCCTGACTTTATGAATGAGCCTATCATGGGGAACTTTATCAAATGCCTCGCTGAAGTCCATTTACACCACATCCCCTGCTCAACCTTTGTCAACATGTCTCATCACCTCCTCAAAGATCTCAATAAAATTTCTGAGGTATGACTTGTCCCTCACAAAGCCATGCTGACTGCCGCTACGCTGTTCCAAACAGTCATAAATCCTATCGCCCAGAATCCTTTCCAAAACCTTGCTGACCACAGACGTAAGACTGACTGGTCTGTAATTGCCAGGGATTTCCCTATTCCCCTTTTTGAAAAGAGGAACAACATTTGCATCCCTTCAATCCTCCGATACTACTCCCGTGGACAGTGAGGAAGGAAAGATCTTCCCCAGCAGCTTAGCAACCTCCTTTCTCGCTTCCCGGAGCAACCTAGGATAAATCTGGTCAGGCCTTGGGGACTTATCAATCTTAATGTTTGTTAAAATTTCCAGCACATCAACTTAATCAATCTTGATCTTTTCAAGCCTATTTCCCAGCTCCTCAAAGTTCTCATTCACAACAAGGTCCTTTTCCTTCATGAAAGTGGAAGCAAAAAATTCATTTAGGGCTTCCCCTATCTGCGCAGACTCCAAGCACAAGTTCCCTATGCTATCCCTGACTGGCCCTACTTCCTCCTTGATCATTCTCTTATTCTTTACATATGAGGCATAGGTTTAGGGTGAGAGGGGAAAGATATAAAAGAGGCAACCTTTTCACACAGAGGGTGATACATGTATAGAATGAGCTGCCAGAGGAAATGGTGGAGGCCGGTACAATTGCAACATTTAAGAGGCATTTGGATGGGTATATGAATAGGAAGAGTTTGGAGGGATATGGGCCGGGTGCTAGCAGGTGGGACTAGATTGGGTTGGGATATCTGGTCAGCATGAACGGGTTGGACTGAAGGGTTTGTTTGCATGCTGTACATCTCTATGACTCTGTGAGTAAAATACCATTGGGTTCTCCCTAATCCTTTCCACCAAGACTTTTTGTGCCTCTTCCTGGTTCTCCTCAGTCCATTTCTGAGTTCCTTTCCAGCAAGCCTGAAATCCTCCAAAGCTGTGCTAGACCCTTGCTTCCTCCACCTTACGTAAGCTGCCTTCTTCTTTTTTACGAGAAGCTCCTCAGTTCTCATCATCCAAGGCTTCTTAAAATTACCCCTTTTTAACCTGTCTCAGAGAAACAAATTTGTGCAACACTCGCAACAACTGCTCCTTAAATAGTCTCCACATGTCTGCTGTGCCCTTTCTGTGGAACAACTGCTCCCAGTCTGTACTTCTCAACTTCTGTCTGATAGCGTCATAAGTTCCTTTTCTCCAATTAAATATCTTCCCATGGTAACTGCTCCTTTCCCTCTCCACGTGCATACTAGGTGGGTTATTGATTGTAAATATGGGTTACGGTGATAAGGTGGGAGTGTGGGTCTTGGAGGGTTGGTGCAGACACGATGTGTCCAATGGCCTCTATTGGACCCTGAGGTTTCTGTGATTCTATAACCTGCATAGTTAGATCTGCAATGTCCTCGACAAGTCACCAATTAAACTTAAATTGACATCACCCTGTACTTACTTAACAATGACAGTTCCAGAGATACATTATGGACCAACAGACCTGAATAGGTTGATTAAAATATCCATAAAATCTTCAAAAATCAATCATCCAACTTAATACCACGGGAATCAACTAATCATATATTAAAAATGTACATCTATCACAATTATAAATTCTAAAATAATGCCCACTGATTCTCAAAAGAAAATTCCAAACCTCTAAATTCCCCTGAACAAACAGTAATTAAACTTGAAATTACCTGCCCGCTGTTTATTTCACAATTAGTAGCAGAATAATACATTTTGTGTTGCATTATGGTAGACATTAGTGAAATAACTTCACAGAGGCCAGTATCCCATTACCAAGTCACCCTTTGTTTACACATGCATAGTACCTGACACGAGTCCAGCTTCCTCAGAGCCAGCTCTCAGAGTTAGCAGAACTTCTGACATTCCTGTTTATTTTGTTTTCAGTTTTTTTCTTCGTTTTTTTCTATTACCCCACACTACCGCCTAACTGGTGTAGCGCTTATTTTTTCCCCAGCACGCATGTTGTGTGTGTGCAGGTGTGAGACACAGTGAAAGACACAAGGAGCACAAATCTTAATTCAGTTTCCACCCCCAGGAAGCAAAGAGACACCCGAGTGGCCAGTGACAAGCAGTGCCCTTCACATCGAAGGGTAATGCTGTGTGATCAAACAGTGAAGGGGAGGGCAGGGGTTAAATCAAAATAGAGTTGGAGAGGGAAATAATGCACTCCACTTCCTGCGGCGCCCAACTCTCTCTGAACAACTCCAGGGTGTTGGTGGACACCGTGTGCTCCTTCTCCAAAGACACCCAGGCTAAGAAAATCAAAAAGAGAGTGCAAACCCCCACACCCAATATGTACATGGTCCACGGACTCCACAGCGCCACAGAACAAGCAGCTGGGCTGGGATCCGTGAACCACCACAATCTGCGGTTGCAGGGGACCGCTGCATGCAGCACCCTCCACCCCAGATCCCCGAGAGAAAGGGGGAGGACCCCCGCGTAGAGAGCCCTCCACTGGGGACCTCCACCGCCCGGTGGCAAATGGGCACGCCAAGGCATGTCGGGGTGATGGATGAGGGAGAAGAGGTGGATGGTTTGCAGCAGCAGTCGATATGAGGCCCGCTTTTTTACGTCCTTAAAAGGGACAAAACTAAAATTCCGGAGGCGGCTCAGGTTGTGGGGCACAGGTTCCCAGGGAATTACGGAACCTTGGGGCCAATGTGAAATTCCATCCGGGCAAGGGTGAGCACGGACAGGATTCCACCGCACACCTGTATATCCTCCAACTGGTGCACTACGTCGGGTCCAATCACTGACATTTTAAGGCGTCAGATGGCGGTGGCCACGTACTGGACATCTCCCGCTGCCCTGCTCGCTATGTCCTGCAGCAGCGTCCAGCCCAGGCCCCCGGCACCCAGCACGTCCCCGACCCTGGTCGCTCTCACCACTACAGCCCTCCCCTCCGACAGCCACTCGAACCCGCGAGTACGGAGGTGCGGATTCCTGAGCAATGGCTCCCTGACGACAGCCGCTACTCCTGCAGGAGGGTAGGCACGATGCAATTCGACCATATTCCAGACAATGATCAGGTCCTGGTAAAAGACAGGCAGCATCCTGAGGGCGACCTCCAAACCGTCACGGTCGACGAACAGGAGCTGCATGTTGTAGTTGAGGTTATGCACCTGGCAGAAAAAAATGTCGCCAGGGCGCACCACCTAGGAGGAGGCTCAATGTAAGGGTATCGCTGCAAGGTCTGAAGGCGGAACGTCGCGGCCTGGGTGCGGATGCACACCAGCGACTGCCTGCCCTCCTCAATAGGGAGACTCAGAACCTGCGCAGCGACCCAGTGCATCTTTTTGTCCCAGAAGAAGTCGACCAACGTTCTCTGGATGTCAGCGACAAAACCAGGAGGAGGGACCAAAGGACCAGCTGGGAGATTCCTGTTTATTTTTCTTTTTTAGGGATGGACGATAAATACTGGCTTGGCCCGTGATGTCCATAAGTGATAGAAGGCAGAATTCTATTGCTAACTGTGAAAAAAAATTAAAATGCAACATCAAATGCACAGTTTTGTCGAAGAATTTAAATCTTCAGTTCTCAGTGAATAGTTGCCAAGTTGCTTTTTCATGAGACACTGACTCAGATGGTCGGGGAGACAGGGAGAGGTTAACTGTAACCTTGCTGTTCACAGCTCCTGATACTTTCCGTCTGTTTTACTCGAAGCAGCTGCTGATATTGGTTCATTCTTGTATTCCTGAGTCTGCTCCATTGTCCTTCCAGAGTGAATACCCTGCAGGCAGCCTTCCATCTCCCTATTGGTGATTCTATCAGTCATTTGTACGGTCAATTTTGGATTTGCTAGCTGCTGAGTAGTTGGCCACTTTCAGTCTTTAGAGCCTGGTGACCAGTATTCTGTTACCAAGTCACCCTTCATTTTACACTTAACACTGATCCAGCTCCCTCGGAGCCAGCTCTCAGAACATTCCTGTTTATATCTGACAGCCAGAGCTCCCTGATTGGACTAGATTAATAGCCCAATCAGGGAACTCATATTCTCTGAGGTCCAGCTGGCTGACTTCATTACAATCACTACATCCCTCCCCTTCTAAGTCTGTAGCCTCTCCTGGAGTGTTTTCGCACTGGGTCCGGTTCCTCCAACACAGCCCCAGAGACAGGTGGTATGCACCAGACCATAATCCATCTCTTGTGCCTGGAGCGTCTTGGAAGAAATTCTTCCCCTTCTTCAGGCAGTAAAGGCGTCAAGGCTGTGATATCTACCACGTCCACCTAGACTCCAACGTTTCTTCAATGCCAGATGGAGAAGGACAACCAATGAGCTCCAAAAACCTTTCCGGCTGTTCTGAGGGACTGGATATGTTTTGCTCCTCCCTGTTTGTGAGTTGCAGCTTTTGTGCTTGTTCAGGACCGCCTCAACTATCTGAACTTTGTATGCCATGGGACCTGACCTCATGTCAACCATACCTCTATCCCATGCAAGGCCATTTCTAGGTTTTGAGACAAAACTTTGTCCCCTGAATTAAACTGCCTTTCTCACTTAGAATAGTGTTATGTCCGACATTTGTATTCCTGATACCATTTCACCCTGTCCCCCATGTTCAGGAAAATCAGATTTAACCTCGTGCAGAGTCTATTCAACATGAGCAACTCTGCTGGTGCTATCTCTGTAGTTGCATGAGGGGTGGCCCAATAATCAAATGGGAACCAAAGTAGTTTCGTATCCAGTGAAGCTGTAGGCTGATTCTTTAAGCCTATTTTCAAAGTCTGGATGGTATGGAGCTGTCCTTATATACTGAATGCCATTTGATTAGATTCCCCACAGTATGGAAACAGGCCCTTCGGCCCAACAAGTCCACACCGACCCTCCGAAGAGTAACCCACCCAGACCATTCCCCTATCCTATATTTACCCCTGACAAATGCACCCAACACTACGGGCAATTTAGCATGGCTAATTCACCTGACCTGCACATCTTTGGATTGTTGAGGAAACCGGAGCACCCGGAGGAAACCCACGCAGACACGGAGAGAATGTGCAAGCTCCACACAGACAGTCGCCCGGAGCGGGAATCGAACCCAGGTCCCTGGTGCTGTGAGGCAGTAGTGCTAACCACTGAGCCACTGTGTCACCCATCAACTGACTATAGGAAATAATCAAATTCCCGAAAGTAAGTGATAACCCATTGTCTGTGACCAACATTTCCCAGAGCCCATATGTTGCAAAAGATGCTTACAGCTTTTTTATCATCCCAGCATTTGATGAAGAAACTTTATGCACATCCAACTACTTAGAATGGGCATCCACAATGACCAGGAACGTTGGGTCCATGAAAGGGCCAACATAATCGAAATATAACCGAATGAAGGGTTTACCTGGCCACTTCCACAAATATGAGGGAGCCGCTGGCAGTAATGTTTATCCTTATTGGCACTCTGGGCACTGCCCCACCAAAGGGGCTATGTCTACATCCAATCCTGGTCACCAGACATTACTTCGCGCAAGCATCTTCATTTTGGAAATCTCTGCATGCTCTGCTAGAATTCAGCCAGCATCTGGCGGAGATCTTTTCTTGGAACAATCACTTTTGCTCCCCTTAATACAATGCCAAAAAGTTTCAATTCTGGCCGTGATGATCCTTTTGTTTCATCCATCACCAGTTCTTTTAGTTTTGCCTGGACCAGATCTTTTTACATCCACAGTCTGACTGGAAGGATGTCCAGAAAGTTTAAAACCTGAACCCACTCTTTCAGTGGCATCATTATTGGTGCTGAATCTGCACAGTGGCTCAACACATCTGCATTTGCTGCTTGACCTCCTGGTATTCCAACAGAAAACTGTACACACTTAGAAATGAGAGCCCACTGCTGAATTCAACCTGAAGCTAAGGGAGGGCATGGCCTTGCTGTCTTTGAGTAGTCCTAGCAGAGGTTTGTGGTCTGTTACTATTACAAATTTATGTCTGTAAAGGTATTGATGGAACCTTCTCACACCAAAGATAACTGGCAACCTTTCCTACTCTATCTGGATATATTTGCACTCTGCATCAGCCAAAGGCCAAGAAGTTTACATTATTGGGCATTCCTCTCCATTGGACCGTCTGTGAGTCAACACTACCCTGATACTGTACAGAGAGGCATGACATGTCAGCATCAGAACTTGTTTGCGATCATATTGTGCCAACGCCTTTGATGGTGATTGCTGCTTCTTCACTTCCCTAAAGGCTACGTCTTGGTTATGAGACCATTTCAAAGGCTGACCCTTTTTCAATAGCAGAAGCAAGGAGACCAGGTTATGTACAAACTTTCCATAATAATTAACAAGCCAAGGAAAGATTTAACCTCCAGTTCAGATGTGGCAGCAGGGGGGGGACCTTTAATCACCCTCACTTTATCTTCCAATCAGTGTTGCCTGATCTTGTCAACTCTTTAGACCAAGTAGGTCTCTTGAGGTGGCTGGAACACACATTTTTCACCTTGTAAGACAATGCCCACTTTGGAGAAATGTTTAAGCACTATATACAAGTTTTCTAAATGTTCTTTACTGGTTTTCCCTGTTGCTCGTACACCATTTGGATAAAAAGTGATCTGGGCTAGACCTTATAAAATGTTCTCCATTGTCCACTAAAATAAATGGCACCGGCTAATGAAGCTCCAGATGACAGTCTCCTATATGGCACAAATCTTATGGGGTATTAATTGTAGTATACATATAGGAATCCTTATCTAAATGCAATTACAAATACACATGGCTCATGTCCAGCTTTGTGAAGGACAGCTCCCCTGCCAAATTTGTGTATAGGTCCTTTATGCGAGGGATCAGGTATTTATCCAGCTGTGAGAAGTGTTTACCATTTGTTTAAAATCCCCACAGAGGCAACTCACCCTGTTGGGTTTCACAATCGGTACCACTTGTACTGCCCACTCCTGCACTGGACTGGTTTGATGATTCCTTTGCTTTCCAGCCTCCTGATTTCTGCCTCTACTTTTGCACGCAAGGCAAATGGCACTGGGTGTGCCTTGCAGAATCATGGAATTGTTTCCTAGTCAACATGCAAGGTGGCCCTGGCTCCTTTGACAGTCCCTAGATCTTCACAGGTACTTAACTAGGACTTCACTTCGGTAGCCATTTTCTAATTGAAAAATGTTGAGCCAATCAAGATGAATCTTTCTCAACCAATTCCACCCCATCAGACTTGGGCCCAAGCCTTTTACTACATCAATCAGTGGTAACTGAACCAGCTGCTTCTCTTACATGACCGGTACCAAAGTTATTCCTTTAATTTGGAAATACTTCCCAGTATAGATTCTCAATCCAGCCGAGGTCTTAGACAAACTTAAAGGTTGGAGACCAGAGGGAATTTTGTTTAGGACTTGTACTGCATTCACTGAAACAGCCGTGATGGTATCAACTGCCATTAGTACCAGATGACCACTTAACCAGACACTTATTTTGATTGATTCTGATTTGGATGTTGCTAAGCAATTTAATTGTTTAAAGCCAATGTAGATGCGTTTTCCAGAGTGTGCACTCTCCTGAATACCAGCCTATGAGCTCTCTCTTACCCAATTCAGGCCTTGCAGGACTCTTTTGCTGTCTTACTAGCGGTGTTCCACAAGGATCTGTTTTGGGACCATTGTGGTTTGTCATTTTTATAAATGACCTGGAGGAGGGGCTTGAAGTCTGGATGAGCAAGTTTGCGGATGACACGAAAGTCGGTGGAGTTGTGGACAGCGAAGAAGGATGTGGCAGGTTACAGCGGGATATAGATAAGTTGCAGAGCTGGGTAGTAAGGTGGCAAATGGAATTCAATGTAGCTAAGTGTGAAGTCATTCACTTTGGTAGGAGTAACAAGAAGATGGATTACTGGGCTAATGGTAGACTACTTGGTAGTGTGGATGAGCAGAGGGATCTTGGTGTCCATGTACACAGATCTTTGAAAGTTGCCACCCAGGTAAATAGTGCTGTGAAGAAGGCATATGGTGTACTGGGCTTTATTGGTAGAGGAATTGAGTTCCGGAGTCCTGAGGTCATGTTGCAGTTGTATAAGACTCAGGTGCAGCCTCATCTGGAGTATTGTGTGCAGTTTTGGTCGCCATATTATGGAAAGGATGTGGAGGCATTGGAACGAGTGCAGAGGAGGTTTACCAGGATGTTGCCTGGTATGGTAGGAAGATCGTATGAGGAAAGGCTGAGGCACTTGAGGCTTTTCTCATTGGCGAAAAGAAGGTTTAGGGGAGATTTGATAGAGGTGTACAAGATGATTAGGGGTTTAGATAGGGTTGACAGTGAGAACCTTTTTCCGCTAATGAAGTCAGCTGTTACTAGGGGACACAGCTTTAAATTAAGGGGTGGTAGGTATAGGACAGATGTTAAGGGTAGATTTTTTACTCAGCAGGTTGTGAGTTCATGGAATGCCCTGCCAGTAGCAGTGGTGGACTCTCCCTCTTTATGGTCATTTAAGCGGGCATTGGACAAGCATATGGAGGTTATTGGGCTAGTGTAGGTTAGGTAGGCTTCGGTCGGCGCAATATCAAGGGCCGAAGGGCCGGTACTGCGCTGTATTTTTCTATGTTCTATGTTCTATTGAATTCGCGCACCGGCAGTAACTGGGCTTGCTGGCTCAGATCCTGAAGAAAATATTCACCATTTGTTGAAGTTTGGCTTTGTTGCGGGGTTTTGCTATGGCTGACCTAGAATCCCTCTGTTCAGGTTATGCCCAGAGTGAGGCTATGTAATTATCTTCATTCATGTGGCATCTCCCAAGCATAGTTGGCCTGGCATACCTTGTAAGTCATATGCTCAACTTGCCACATTTTCTAATGAGAAAGCCAGTTGTAATGCCTGTTTGAAGTCCAGTTGTTCTTCAGCTAGTAGGCTTTTGCATAATTACACCATTAATTCCACATACCAAATGATCTCTCGACATCTCATTAAGGGTTAAATCATAACCACACACCTCTGCCAGTTGTCTTAACCTTGTCAAAATGCCCGACATAGATTTCCCTGGTTCTCAAACTGCTAAGTAATACCAATAGCATCTTAGAATTAGATGAGACTTGGGGCCATAATATTCTTTAACTAAATTTGTCAACTCTTGAAAGGTTTTACTATCTGGCACCTCAGGAAATGTCAGGCTTCTAATACCTGAAATAGCTGCGAGCCCGCAAGCTGTCAGGAGAATTACTTGTTGCTTTTTATCTGCCCCAAAGTCAGTTGCCCAGAAAGATGATTATATCTTTCCATGGCAGGATCAAACAAGTCAAATTGCCTAAATAATGGCATGATGCCAGAAAAGCTTACCCCAACTGAAAGACAACCACTGTGAGTGAATTTCTTTAGGAGCATATTTTCCCCACTCTTGCTGCCACTGAAATAACTTCACAGAGGCTGGAATCCCATCACCAAGTCACCCTTTATTTACAAATGCATCGTACTTGACATTGGTCCAGCTTCCTCAGAGCCAGCTCTCAGAATGAATAGAACCTCTGACACTTACATTTATATCTTCAACCAGGGCTCCTTGATTGGACTAGATTAACAGCCCAATCAGGGAATTCATATTCTATGAGGTCCACCTGGCTAACCTCGTTACAGTGAGTACATAACATCCATACTCCATTCATCACAATTTTATTATATGTACAAAGCATTTGTCACCTTCTACCATAATAGCATCTGTCTTTAAAAAAAACAATATATCAGTGAATTTCCACAAAGGATTATGGGCAATCAGGCAATACACAGAACAAATCTAGAATCTTTCCTAAATGCCAAAAAATAAAAGTAGTCATATCGGGTTGATTTCATCTGACCTTCAGCTAGGAGTTTAGAAGCAAAGAAAATGTTTAATTTCCCTTCACCAATTGCAATTCTTTATTCAATTCATCAAGGATGTCCCTTGATTGCAGCCCCTAATTTAAGGAAAGGGTGGTCAGACTTCATGCTCCTGATCCCTCGTGGAAGTGTGCATGTATGCACATCAGATCCGAATCAGCTCAGGTTCCATTACAGTGAAACTGTACCTAGAGTATTGTACTCAGAGCTGGTCCCCTTGTCTAAGGAAAGCTTTATGTACCAACATACAACAGACATTCACCAGACTGATCCCTGGGATGGCAGGGCTCTACGAAATGTTGGGGCCATAGCTAGAGTATTGTGTACATTTCTGGAATCACATTATAGGAGGGATGTGATAACTCTGGGGAGAGTGCAGAGGAAATTTACCAGAATATTGCTTAGGCTGGAGAGTTTCAGTTATGAAAGAGAGATTGGACATACTGATGTTCTTTTCCTTAGAGCAGAGGACATTGAGATGTATAAAATTATGAGGGACACAGATGCAAAGAATAGGGGAGACAGGAAAAAACTTTCCCTTTAATGGAGGGATCAATGACCAATGACATTGATTTAAGGGGAAGAAGGTTTGGATGGGATGTGAAGAAAGACTTTTTCACCTGGAGGGTGGTGAGAATCTAGGACTCACTGCCTGTTAAGATGGTAGAGACAGAAACCCTCATAACAATTACAAAGTATTGTAATGTGCACTTGCAATGCCAATGCATACAAGGTTATGAGCCAAGTGATGGAAAGTGTGATTAGAAAAGTTAGGAGACTGTTTTTTACTGATGTGGATGTAATGGATCCTTAACTGTGATGTAGATCTCTATGATTCCATGAACATCCACTGGGGAGAGAGATTGGAGAAACTGGACATGAATTCTCTAGAGTTTGAAGAATAAGAAGTGATCTCTTTGAAACTTACAAAACTCTAATAAGGTACGACAGGGCAGAGGCTGAAAGGATGTTTTCCGCTCACCGAGGGTGTCTAAAACCAGGAGACATAGTCTGAGGTTTAGACTGAGAAGGAATTTTTCCACTCAGAAGGTGGTGGATCTTTGGAATTCTCTCCCCAGAGGGCAGTGGAGGTTCAGTCATTGAGGAGGTTCTAGACATAATCGGTATATTTCTACTTATCTACTTATTTATCTACTTATCTACTTATTTCTACTTATCGGTATATTTCTACTTATTAATGATATCAAGAGGCATGGAGATTGCAGGGGAAAGAGCAATAAGGCAGATGATCAGCCTTGATCTAGAATCTAAGTTCAGACTTGATGGGCTGAACAGCGTATTCCTGTTCCTATTTTTCTAAAATGTTCCTAAGGTTGTCTTTGGACCAACAGCTACCACAAAAACCAGCAAAAGAGTCGAATGTCTTGCAGATGGATTGAGAGGGAGGAGAATGTTAACAAAAGAAGTATTTTATTTTAATTGCAAACTCAATCAGCATATATAGTTTTCTAAATTGAGATAATTACTACTTTTATCAATTAATAAATTGATCCTCCAACTTAAAAGTTTTCATTTATCCTATCTCTGGACTGCTAGATTAACAAAGTCAAAAGTCATGCCATGAAGTACAGTCACCTCACCCCATCATTAAGGCAAGAGATTTCTCTGGAGGTCAGAGAATGTCATAGAGTCATACAACATGGAATCAGACCGTTCAGCCCAAGTGTGATATGAGAAAGAGGTTATGCAACGTGTGCAGAGCAAGCTCCCCACAAACTGAGCTAAATATTTTTAAAAAACAAATAAGTTCCAGTGCTGGAGATCAGAAACAAAAACAGAAATTGTTGGGAAAACCTTTTCCAACAATTTCTGCTTTTGAGCTAAATATTCAGATCACTTATTTTCTCTTCCCCCATCCAGAGATTTTGGTTGTTTGGATAGACATTCACGAGGACACTAGGGGGAACAACCTAACTGCCTCAGTTCCAAGTCTGACTAGTGACGCATCCCTTCATTAACCCTCTGCATTCTTGGACTTTACGATGTGTTAAGCCGCTGGAGTGGGGTATTCAATTCAAAGAGTTGCTACTGTCAGCCAGCCACATCTGTCCATGTGTTGGAAACATGGGTTCACCCTGGGTCAGCACATCAGGTGAGGTCAGGAGCAGGCTTGTTCCCTAAACTGGCAGTGACAGGAAACATTGGCTGGAGCAAAAGACTGAGTAAGGACTGAAAGCCAAATGTTCTACTTGACACCAGTCACTGCAGTGGTTGAGGGCCAGTGGTTGAATCTGTGAGGTATAAAATCTCAGTATTGTAATTAACTTTAGATTTAATTCAGAAATGTTTGACTGTTGTCATTTACAGTGTCATCTTACTACCTTACCCTTTTCGTGTGGTAATGCACCTTGAAGAGCTAGCAAATCTGAAAACAATGTGATACTGAGACACATTCCAAGAACATGAACTAGAATTAACCATGTGCCAGCTTAAATTACAGGAGGAGTTTTTAGGAGCATCTTACAGAAGGAGACAGAGAAGGGACAGTCACAAAAGAATTTCAAAGACTTGCAGAGTTTCCCAAAGTGAGGGTCAGATCTGAGCTCTGAGGAATCATTGGCTGCTGCATGTGGAGCTCCGATAAAATGATTAAGTTCAAACAGGCTCACCCCCAAACCCCTACACCTCACTCTGGGGTCACAACCACCTACAGACCTTGATATGCTGGTTCAGGATGCACTGATCCCCAGGACTGCCCAATGGTGGATGAGCTGAGATGTCAGAAGGTCAGGGCATCACTACATGTGGCAGATGGCACTGAACTCCACAACTCCACAACTCCACACTGGCAGCTTTGACTCAATTTCTCATTGAAGCCCATAAAACTCCTGAAATCCATATTCAGGAGTTTCAGGATCATTAAGCATATTTTATAGAGAAGGAAGCTCGCAAAGATAGTGAATCAAGTGTGATTGCACAGTACAATATGGAACAACGACAAAGACACCGTAGATCCCAGATCCATGATGCAGATGTGCATCTGACTTTGTGCAGAGTGTGATTTGTTTTGTAATAACACTGTACAGGCCGACCGCTGTATTCGCAGAATTGTTTTCCGCGGTTTCAGTTATCCGCGGTTTACCGCAGCCCGAACATATTCCAGATAACATTGCAGAACCATGTGCCTGCCTGTCGGGAAGGTAAATCTCGCATTTAAATGAATGGGTTCACTCCTATCTGTGGTTTCGGGTTTCCGCGCGGTAGGTCTTGAATCGTATCCCCCGCGGTTACGGGGACTACTGTATATTAGTTGTCCTAGACATGTGATCCTTTGCATGGAATAAATCTTCGGAGGTAGTGTCCCTATCCCTGGACAGAGAGGTCCGCGTTTAAATCCCACCTGCTCCAGGGGTATGTAATAACTTCTCTGAACACGTTGACTAGAAAAAAAAAGTTAAATTGAAAAAAAACATAAAACAAACGAGAGGGGTTTCACTATGTAAATCTAAGCAGTTGTAAAACTTCCACCCAATCAGACAGAGAATAGCGATGCGGTAAGATTTAAGACGAATCTGGCGGCCGTCGATTTCCAACTCCTCCTCATCCATGCAGCAGCCAAAGAGAGACCAGACTGGGAGAGTCTGACCTGATCCAGAGGCCAAGAGGGAGAGAGAAAATACACACACACATACACCAGAAAAACTCCGACCACTATGCACGTACCATGCTCAGCCAAAGCCAGCCTCTCGAGGCCAACACAAAAAGAAAGCAGTCCGGGCTACCGAATCCGTGTCGATCTCGTACAAGAGAAGCCCCTGAGAATACCGTGGCCTGGAGACATCTTGTTATGTTGTTCATTCGAGGAGCACAGAGAGAGAGAGAGTCATTTTTGTAAAAGGGGCAATTACATTTTGCCCACCCCCAGATATAATTCATAATCATTAATAAATACATTCCGAGTTTCAGCACTGTGGATGTAATAAAAATAGGGTGTGGTCTCGTTTATTTTTTTGACATAAATAGTAACATTGGCAGTGTTTCATTGCACCATTTTGTTTGCAAATATGGGCTCCGCTTTATTTACAACCAAAGCGTTGTCCTGCTTTCAGATCGTTTGCAGGGCCCATCTTTTCGCTTGTCTCTGCGCCAGCAGTAAGCAATACTGGTACATATATCCCCATGGCCGGAATGAAAGCGGCGGGGGGAGGGAAGCGGGGGAGAACGACAATGTTTTGCTTTATTTACAAATTGCTAGAGCTGTACAACTCTGCGGAATTGACAGTCAAGTTTACCGCATTGCTGGATGGAGTACTCGGGGGCGCCGTCAACGCTACAGCCAAGTCGCTGAGCTGCAGCCACTGTTGTGTTTACTTGCAGGTGGCATCACAGGGACTTTCTTTTGGCAGCGAACATTCTTGGAAAGCCCACCACTTCAGCTTGAGTAGAGGGGGAAAAAAAAGAGTGCGAATCTCAGCAAAATCGCCGCTTCCCAATAAAAGGCTGGAGAGGAGCCGTCCCTGTTTCCCACTCCAGGCTCTGAGGGGAGGTGACAAGGCACAAAGGACTGCTTCAGGGCTGCAGGCACTGGCCTTTGTTGTCAGCCTCTGGTTTGTTTTCTCCCCATGCTCAGAGTCTGCAGTCTCAGCACTGACTGGCACCTTGTGAGAGCTGACACTGCTCCCATAATGAACTCCAAATGTCAGAGAGGCGGGGGTGGGGAGAAAATACAATCCAACAACTGCTCCCTAGGAGAGGGCAGTCTGCTGGCTATGTATCAGGGGTGATGGTTTGTGTTTATGTGTGGGGGGTGGGGGCGGGTAGGCAGTCCTAACATTTTAAATATATGTTGCACTATCGTCACTGGAAGAGGGAGAGAGATACATTATGCGCACAAAAACATTGTAGCTCTTTATATAAAAAAAGACTCACCGCCAATGTGGTTTGTCTTGTCAACGGGGTTTCTTCGCCATCACTTCAGGGGCTGGGGTGGGGTGTGTAGAGTTAAAATGCCAGGAGAGGTTGAGTACTTGACGTCCTGAACTGCAGCCTCCCCACACAGGCAGCGCTGGAGGGAGAGCTCTGTGAATACTCCCAAGGATTTCAAAGACTGGGGGAAGCGGTCTCTTGAGCTTCTGTTTCTGACATGCTTCGCTGTAGCAAAAGAGAACGCGGGCGCCCAGAGCAAAGACATGTATATTCAACTGAGACACCTCGGGATGGTCCCGGAGAAGTTTTAACACTAGATCTCACGGGGTGGTATTCAATCTACCAAAGGGATCTACCAGAAGATAGATCTACGGCATGTGGTCTCTCTTTCAAGGAGATTGTTTCAGGAAACCCCCGCATATCAGTAGGGGATCAGGGGTCGGGGGATGTTGGTATTAGCTCAGGGCCATAGTTCCACACAGACTATTGGCTCCGCCAAAGCTGATTGGCAGGCGTTTGGACTTATTAACTGAAGAAGTCATAGCATCGAAGACAATCTGACTTACTCTCTCGAGGAGCAGGGAGGCAAGAGGGACTGTGTCAGTAAGAATTAGAGGTCCAGAGAGACTGTGACTCATGGGGAAAGGTTGGACAGTCTGGGCTTGTTTCCTACGGACTTAGAAGAGTGAAGGAATGATGTTATTAAAGTGTATAAGATCCTGAAGTGACAAGCTGGATTTGGAAAGGTTGTGTCCTCTTGTGGACTGAGACTAAATCTAGGAGGCACTATTTCAAAATTAAATGTTGGCCTTTAGAACAGAGATGAGGGAGATAGTTTTTCTCTGAGAGTTGTGTGACTTCAGGATACTGCCTCAGAAGGCAGAAAGACTGTTAAGCAGAGAATTGAGTAATGTTTACATGTGTCTTTATGTAAATGTATGTATGTGGTCCTGTGGTAGGAGCGATGCATGAGCCTGGACAGTGAACTAGTTACATTCTGTAGGAGAAAGTGAGGACTGCAGATGATGGAGATCAGAGCTGAAAAATGTGTTGCTGGAAGAGCGCAGCAGGTCAGGCAGCATCCAAGGAACAGGAGAATCGACGTTTCGGGCATAAGCCCTCCTCATTCCTGAAGAAGGGCTTATGCCCGAAATGTCGATTCTCCTGTTCCTTGGATGCTGCCTGACCTGCTGCGCTTTTCCAGCAACACATCTTTCAGCTAGTTACACTCTGTAACCCTGTGAGATTGATCCAGAAGAACATAATCAGAAAGCGTGTAGTTGCAGGTTGGGGTTAAGTGGTATCACATTGTTACTTTGCATTAATCTTGTCTTCTTTCAGCTTCTCCTATTTTCCTTGTGGTCACCCCGATGCTGAAAGATCACCTTTCCCCATCTGGTCCTATCAGTCACCCATTCCTCACCCAATCCTACTACATTAAATCTCTTGCCACCACAACCTTCTCTCTGGCCCTCTTCCTTCCTAGCGTTCACATTTCCCATCATTTGCCTCACCTCATTTCTTCTCTATTTGCAACAGAGAATCTGACCATTTCAGTTTCTTCTTCATGATTTGCTTCAATGCTTCCACAATCATCACTGGCCACATTATGTTTATAACTTTAACAAAAATAACAATTTATTATTGTGTATATATAATTATAACATTTATTAATGTAATTTTAGCAAAACACAA
The DNA here is from genome assembly GCF_047496795.1 of Chiloscyllium punctatum. Classification (NCBI taxonomy): domain Eukaryota; kingdom Metazoa; phylum Chordata; class Chondrichthyes; order Orectolobiformes; family Hemiscylliidae; genus Chiloscyllium; species Chiloscyllium punctatum. Next base: position 104,669,016 of record NC_092742.1, on the reverse strand, counting down.
GTTTAAAAAAGTAATTTAGTTATTATCTACAATCTAAATTCCAGTCTTCTTTGATCATAACTCCACGCACAGGCAGACTGACAGACACAGTTAAGGATAAACTAAAAACTAAAATAAGACATTTGTATTTTGCCAGTGCAATAACAGTTCTAAACAATTGATACACGATCTTCATGAAATCCTTGGACAATGAATTGTTCTCAGGCATATAACAATATATCTTGCTTGAATTCCAAAGTCATTTTTACTCCATATAGTCTCAGCAGATTTCTAGAAATATTTACTCTTTTCTTACAGATGAATTCTTTTCTCAGAATCTTTGACAATTTGATAACTAGACAGAGAGCAGTATCAAGCAGCACCATCTCTGGAAGTTTCCAAACATCACACAAGCTCCTGTCAAAACCCAGTTAGTTTTCCCTTAATTAACTAATTCAACATCCAACCAGCTGCCAGCCCTGAGAAGAAAAATTGGGAGGACTGGTGTACAGAAGCTCAAACAGTAGCCTCTCTGTACAAAAGACTGTAAATCAACAAATAAAAGGACCATGTAAAAAGCAATAATTATGGGTGACGTTAGTCTTCATGTTAATTGGGTTAATCAAGTTGGAAAGGATAACTATGACAACAAATAGCATGCATTAGGGATAGTTTCCTAAAGTCTCTGGCGATTCACTCTATCTATGCCTTTCATCATCTTGTACACCTCTGTGAGTCACCTCATCCTTCTTTGCTCCAATGAGAAAAGCCCTAGCTCCCTCAACCTTTCTACAAAAGACACAAAATCCAGTTCAGGCAGCATCCTGGTAAATCGCTTCTGCACCTTCTCTAAAGCTTCCACATCTTTCCTATAATGAGATGACCAGAATGAATACAATATTCCAAGTGTGGGAAAGTTTCTGAAAGCAGGTTTCATTCAGAAAGTGGGGAGGCATGGAATACAAGGAAATTTGGCTGTCTGGATACAGAATTGGCTGGCCCATGGAAGACAGAGGGAGGCAGTAGATGGAAAGAATTCAGCCTGGAGCTCGGTGACCAGTGGTGTTCCACAGGGATCTCTTCTGGGACATCTGCTCTTCGTGATTCACAGGAACAGATTAAAACGGTTAAAAGAGCAGCACCTCCTTTCACTCCTTCTAGATTCTCATCTGCATCAAATTCCCAAGTTATTATTCATACTGTATCATATTTTGTGTGTTGGCAAAATCTATCCACTTGGATAGAAAGCTGACGGCTCACAACCAAGTTGCAACTGCTAAACTGTCTTTTCTCCACACTAATTAACACTTAGTCACTTTCAGTTGGATTGTCACACAAGCCTGGCACTAACTTTTACATAATTTGTGGAAAATTCAGTAGATTGACAGGAAGGCTAAATTATTTTGGGAAATAATCAAGGTCCTAAAGACAACACGTGACTCGTCTGATCCCTCCGAAGGGTGGAGAAAGTTTTATTGACAGAGTACTCCGGGGTCAGTGAAAGATCTCAATTGATGCAGGTAGGTAAGCATAAGTAGTGTTGATTTGATGGGAATTGATTATGTTTAGGCCTAAATGGTATTTTCTTCACCTGGCTACTTAAATACGTTTAAGTGTACAGAGGGCAATGCAGATCAACTTTAATCTTACCAGCACACTTCAGCACAGAAATTCCTTTTCAAATGCCCACTAGGTGGCAATCCACTGAACCAAGCGAAAAAATGTATCTGTATTCCAATAACTTTCCACTTTTTACAGATTTAAAGAAGGTATTACATTTTAAACTAAATAAAAACTGAAAGAACTGTGGATACTGTAAATCAGAAACAAAAACGGAAATTGCTGGTAAAGGTCAGCAGGCCTAGCAGCATCTGTGAAGAGAAATCAGAGTTAATGTTTCAGGTCCACTTTCACTTTAAGTGTCATATATGTAAGACCTTAATGGTGCAATTTGCATGTTAAGAAAACTTGTGGGAAATTACTTTCTATGTGCCAGATAGGTGAGGGTACTTTAAATTGAGGTTAATGCTTTCAGGTTGCATAAGAACATAGGAGTGTGCTAACCTTCAAGCCTGCTCTACCACCATTCAGTAAGAACGTGACCAATCTGATTGTAATCTCAATCCTGCCCACCCTCTCATTCTCTCAGGGCAACATAAGGTAGGCTGGGAACTTTTCAGGATCCAAAGTGGCAAATTTGTGGTTTGCATAACATGCAATGAGAAATGTTGTGAACAGGGTGGCCGATAAATAATGTGGCGTTTGGTTTCTGTTCCAGTGTGATGCTAACTGCGTAAACTATAAGTCCCAAATATTGACAGATCACATTAAACAGATATCACTTCGGCTGTTAACAGCAAGCAAGCTGTACCCAAACTAAACAGCCCTGACTGGCTTAATGAAAAATACCGTGTCTAAAATAAGACAAAATCAATTTCCAGCATTCTGTGAAATTGTAATCTTAAGGAATATACTCAGTTCCAAGGGTGCAACTTCTGACTGTTTCAAAATGTAGGTAACATTCAATTCTGCACAGTAATAGGAGAGGGTCTTTTTACAAGGGTTTTGATATGTCACTCAGAATAATTTAGAATGTTCTTGAAAAGGAGTTCAAAGGCTACAGACAGTGAGTTGGAGGAAGGAAACAAACACAGAGGTAGACCCCATATTAGGGATGCAGCAGTGATCTGTAATGCTGGGACGGAAACTTAACAACATGGGACTCAGTGAGGAATCAAGAGTAATTGGATGGCTCTGTGCTGTTCAAGCTCAGTAAGAAATTCTAGGGATTAGTAGGCAGCTAAGTGTTGGAGTCAGGAATTGACAAAGTCCTGGAAGCAGAAAAAATGGGAACGTCACTGGCTCTGAGTTGGAAGAAGCCATGAGGGTAGGACTACTCAGTGATGCAGGCTCTTAGTGAAGAGATATGTTGTAAATAAGTTCTGGAGAGCGGTTTTGGATACCAGGGCAGCACAGACCATGAAAAGGAGGGTGATCGATCAGAATACAAAACAGACTTTGAGCAGCTCATGGAGGGAGCCTTAAGGTTGGATGGAGAGAATTGAAGAATTGTAATTGTTTGTGAAGTTACATTAGATTGGTTTACCCACTGTGACCTTAAAATCTGAAGGGAATGGGGGTTTCAGTGGCAGAATTGCTGAGAAATCTGAGAGATTTGCTTTCATGACATTTGGCCATTGATGTGTCTTTGTGGATATTCAATCATAATACATTATCTACATTTACCACATGTTAATTCTTGGTGTTAGAATACAAGTTGTACATATATTGTACATTATGCTACTGTTCTGCTGTTGCAAAGTAAAGTTTATTGTTTGTGCAAAACTGCGGAAAGTTGTGCTTTTATTTCCCCAGGATCTCACATTTTTTCTACTTTTAAAAAAACTTACTAGTCCCGAGCCAGATTGTAACATTCATTTATCAGTCAGGTCCAGGTTCGAACATTAAACTAACACTGGATGCAGGTGTCCAATCGGACAAAAGGTAAATAATAATGGATGTGTCAATAAATATACTCATAGAGGTAAAAACAATGACTGCAGATGCTGGAAACCAGATTCTGGATTAGTGGTGCTGGAAGAGCACAGCAGTTCAGGCAGCATCCAAGGAGCAGCGAAATCGACGTTTCGGGCAAAAGCCCTTCATCAGGAATAAAGGCAGTGAGCCTGAAATGTGGAGAGATAAGCTAGAGGAGGGTGGGAGTGGGGAGAAAGTAGCATAGAGTACAATGGGTGAGTGGGGAGGGGATGAAGGTGATAGGTCAGGGAGAAGAGGGTGGAGTGGATAGGTGGAAAAGGAGATAGGCAGGTAGGACAAGTCCAGACAAGTCATGGGGACAGTGCTGAGCTGGAAGTTTGGAACTAGGGTGAGGTGTGGGAAGTGTTCCGAGGCAGAAGATGACGCGTTCTTCCTCCAGGCGTCTGGTGGTGAGGGAGCGGCGGTGAAGGAGGCCCAGGGCCTCCATGTCCTCGGCAGAGTGGGAGGGGGAGTGAAATGTTGGGCCACGGGGCGGTGTGGTTGATTGGTGCGGGTGTCCCGGAGATGTGCCCTAAAGCGCTCTGCGAGGAGGCACCCAGTCTCCCCAATGTAGAGGAGACCGCATCGGGAGCAACGGATACAATAAATGATATTAGTGGATGTGCAAGTAAAACTTTGATGGATGTGGAAGGCTCCTTTAGGGCCTTGGATAGAGGTGAGGGAGGAAGTGTGGGCGCAGGTTTTACAGTTCCTGCGGTGGCAGGGGAAAGTGCCAGGATGGGAGGGTGGGTTGTAGGGGGGCGTGGACCTGACCAGGTAGTCACAGAGGAAACGTTCTTTGCGGAAGGTGGAAAGGGGTGGGGAGGGAAATATATCCCTGGTGGTGGGGTCTTTTTGGAGGTGGCGGAAATGTCGGCGGATGATTTGGCTTATGCGAAGGTTGGTAGGGTGGAAGGTGAGCACCAGGGGCATTCTGTCCTTGTTACGGTTGGAGGGGTGGGGTCTGAGGGCGGAGGTGCGGGATGTGGACGAGATGCGTTGGAGGGCATCTTTAACCACGTGGGAAGGGAAATTGCGGTCTCTAAAAAAGGAGGCCATCTGGTGTGTTCCATGGTGGAACTGGTCCTCCTGGGAGCAGATCGGCGGAGGCGGAGGAAATGGGAATACGGGATGGCATTTTTGCAAGAGGTAGGGTGGGAAGAGGTGTAATCCAGGTAGCTGTGGGAGTCGGTGGGTTTGTAAAAAATGTCGGTGTTAAGTCGGTCGTCATTAATGGAGATGGAGAGGTCCAAGAAGGGGAGGGTGGTCAGGCTTGTGGATCTTGGGAAGGAAGTAGAACCGGGCAGTGTGGGGTTCCCGGACTATGAGGTTGGAAGCTGTGGGTGGGAGATCTCCTGAGGTGATGAGGTTCTGTATGGTCTGGGAGATGACCCGCACTGCCCGGTTCTACCTCCTTCCCAAGATCCACAAGCCTGACCACCATGGCCGACCCATTGTCTCAGCATGCTCCTGCCCCACTGAACACTTCTCTATCTACCTCGACCCTGTCCTAGTCCAGGAACTCCCCACATACGTTCGAGACACCACCGATGCCCTCCACCTCCTCCAAGACTTCCGTTTCCCCGGCCCCCAACGCCTCATCTTCACCATGGATATCCAATCCCTCTACACCTCCATCTGCCATGACCAGGGCCTCCAAGCCCTCTGTTTTTTCCTCTCCAGACGTCCCCAACAGTACCCTTCCACCGACACTCTCATTTGTTTGGCCGAACTGGTCCTCACCCGTAACAATTTCTCCTTTGAATCCTCCCACTTCCTCCAGTCCATAGGGATAGCCATGGGCTACCTGTCCTATGCCTGTCTCTTTGTTGGCTAAATAGAGCAGTTGATCTTCCGTAATTACACCAGCACCACTCCCCACCTCTTCCTCCGCTACATTGATGACTGCATTGGCGCCACCTCATGCTCCCGCGAGGAGGTTGAGCAATTCATCAACTTCACCAACACATTCCACCTCGACCTTAAATTTACCTGGACCATCTCTGACACCTCCCTCCCCTTCCTGGACCTCTCCATCTCCATTAATGACGACCAACTTGACACTGACATTTTTTACAAACCCACCGACTCCCACAGCTACCTGGATTACACCTCTTCCCACCCTACCTCTTGCAAAAATGCCATCCTGTATTCCCAATTCCTCCGCCCCCGCCGTATCTGCTCCCAGGAGGACCTGTTCCACCACAGAACACACTAGATGGCCTCCTTCTTTAGAGACCGCAATTTCCCTTCCCACGTGGTTAAAGATGCCCTCCACAACGCATCTCGTCCACATCCCACACCTCCGCCCTCAGACCCCACCCGTCCAACCGTAACAAGGACAGAATGCCCCTGGTGCTCAACTTCCACCCTACCAACCTTTGCATAAGCCAAATCATCCGCCGACATTTCCGTCACCTCCAAAAAGACCCCACCACCAGAGATATATTTCCCTCCCCACCTCTTTCCGCCTTCCGCAAAGACCGTTTCCTCCGTGACTACCTGGTCAGGTCCACGCCCCCCTACAACCCACCCTCCCATCCTGGCACTTTCCCCTGCCACCGCAGGAACTGTAAAACCTGCGCCCACACCTCCTCCCTCACCTCTATCCAAGGCCCTAAAGGAGCCTTCCACATCCATCAAAGTTTTACTTGCACATCCACTAATATCATTTATTGTAACTGTTGCTCCCGACGCTGTCTCCTCTACATTGGCGAGACTGGGTGCCTCCTAGCAGAGCGCTTTAGGCCATATCTCTGGGACACCCGCACCAATCAACCACACTGCCCCGTGGCCCAACATTTCAACTCCCCCTCCCACTCTGCCCAGGACATGGAGGTCCTGGGTCTCCTTCACCGCCGCTCCCTCACCACCTGACGCCTGGAGGAAGAACGCCTCATCTTCTGCCTCGGAACACTTCAACCCAAGGCATCAATGTAGACTTTAACAGTTTCCTCATTTCCCCTTCCCCCACCTCACCCTAGTTCCAAACTTCCAGTTCAGCACTGTCCCCATGACTTGTCCGGACTTGTCCTACCTGCCTATCTCCTTTTCCACCTATCCACTCCACCCTCTTCTCCCTGACCTATCACCTTCATCCCCTCCCTCTTTCACACATTGTACTCTATGCTACTTTCTCCCCATCCCCACCCTCCTCTAGCTTATCTCTCCACGCTTCAGGCTCACTGCCTTTATTCCTGATGAAGGGCTTTTGCCCGAAACGTCAATTTCGCTGCTCCTTGGATGCTGCCTGAACTGCTGTGCTCTTCCAGCACCACTAATCCAAAATATACTGAGAGCCAATTCAAGATTATCAGTCAGACTTGGAGTGTGGCATACTTGTTTGTACTGGAAGCTATATCTATCAATAAGACAGGGCGCTATTCTTTGCAAACATAAATAATATATACACAAATCAGCAAAATCGATAAAAGCCATTCCCTGGTTATTTCCTTAGGGCAATGTTTTGACCAATCAGAGTCAATATGATTGGCTCAATATTCAAACAAAGTGTAACAATCGAATGTCAGTCATGATCAAAGTGAGAAATCTCACACCACTTGGTTATAGTCCAACAGGTGTAGTTGGAAGTACAGGCTTTCTGAGCACTGCTCCGTTAGGTAGCTCGTTGGGTAACATCATAGGACACATGATCCTGCCCCACTAATTACCTGATGAAGAAGCACTGCTCTGAAAACTTGTACTTCCAAATAAACCTTTTGGACTATAACCTGGTGTTGTGTGATTTTTAACTTTGCCCACATGAGTCTAACACTGGCACCTCCACATCATGGCTATCATCAAAATGGTACATTCTGCATAGCAATATTTCTGTCAATGTGGGTACACTTATCAAACGATCAGCAGTCTTTGCTCATGCAATATAAAAAGTTTCTCTTGTGAATGTTACAGCTTTAAATAAATGATTTTTTTTCAGCAACACTTAAGTGAAGTGTGTTAAAGTGAGAATTTTAATGGAAGATGTTGATCATTTAAATAGTTATGGAGAAGGGACATTGAAAAACCAAACTTGAAAATGCTCACACGGAAGATAACTAGTTTCTGTGATATGGGAAGGTATCAAGCACAAGTGGACTAGAGACAAAGACTGGGTCGGAAAATGATGGAGCAAAGACAGGCTTTAAGTGGAGGGACTTAAGGCATGAAAAAAGCATTTCCTTAGAAAGGTGAAGTATCCAAACTAGAACTTCCTGGATAACCAAAAAGAGAGTTTAACATAAACAGTAAAAGGAGGTTTCTGATCAATGTCAGGTACAAAATACACTAGAAAGCAGGTAGAACACAGACAGTGCAGAGATGCATTGACAAAGAACATAAAAGTAAAAAGAGTATATGAGAATAGATTAGCAGTTAACATAAAAAAAACCCCAAACACTTTTATAATTATATGAAAAGTTAAAGGAATGATAGGGACTCCACCATTTAAAGATAAAAAGAGAATTGGGAGTGTAACAGATAAAACGAATTAGTACTTGCATCTGCCAGCATGAAAGAGGGCATGAAACTAATTTCACAATGGAGCAAAGGGAGAAGAAATCTGTATAAAAAATATAGAAAGGAGATGCTAAATATCATCATGCAATTAACAAGTCACCCAGTCCAGTTGGAATGCTGAGGGAAGCCAGGGAGGAGATTGTGTAATCTGCAATCTTTCAATTCTGCTTGGTTGATGGAATAGTACCAGGAGATTGGAGGAGTGAAAATGTTCCAGTGTTGTTAAAGAGGAGCGCGATAAGCAAGTAAGTCAATCTCTTGTTAGACAGAGATCATAATTAAGGACAACATCAACTCTGACTTAGGGAAACTTGAACTAATAAGGTACAGGCAGCGTGGAAATGTTAAAGGGTGACCATGTCTAACTAATGTAATTGAGATCTTTGAGATAACTGAGAGGATTGGAGAAAGTACTGCAGTAAATGGTGCATGTATGGATTTTGAAAGGCATTTGATATAATATTAAAGAACAAACTTATTTGGAAAATAGACGCACATGATATTAAAAGAATGGTTATAACTTGTGTATAAAATTGACTATGGGTTAGGAGGCAGAGAGAGATGTAGTGGATGGATATCTTTTAAACCAGAGAGAAGCAGATGGTGGGATTTTACAACCAGGCGAAAGTGAGGACTGCAGATACTGGAGATTAGAGTCGAGAGTGTGGTGCTGGAAAAGCACAGCAGGTCAGGCAGCATCCGAAGAGCAGGAGAGTTGATGTTTGGGCAAAAGCCCTTCATCAGGAAGGCTTTACAACCAATATATGGGTAAATGGTATACAATTCTGACATTTGCAGATGATTGAAATCTAATACAGAGGAGAGTTACAGACTGTAGAAGGATTGAAGAAATGGCAAATATGTGGCAGATGTAATTGAAAATGGAGTGATGGCATTTGGGAGAAGCAACCAGGACAAGGACAATTCTGGACACCAAGAAGAATGTCCATGTCACTGAGTTGATATGGTGCATGTTTAACAGGATGACAACAGGGCTGATAGCTGGTAGTTATGTGGAAAAATCAGAGAATCTTCAGATTAGAGAAGGTTTTAAAGATACTTAGAGTCATAGAGTCATACAGCACAGAAACAGTCCAATCAGTCCATGCTGAATGTAATCTCAAACTAAACTAGCCCCACCTGCCTGATCCTGGCCCATATCCCTCCAAATCTTTCCTGTCCAAGTGATTTTTAAATGTTGTGATTGTACCCGCAACCACCACTTCCTCAGTAAGTTCATTCCATATGCGAACCACCCTCTGTGTAAAAGATTTCCCTACATTATATTCCATTTGCCACCCTTTGTCACACACTTAACCTGTTTTTTTTTAACCTATATGTCTTTTTAAAATCTCTCTCCTCTCACTTTAAAAATGTGCCGCCTAATCTTGAAATTCCCCATCTTGGGGAAAAGACAACTTCTATCAACTCATTATTTTATAAACCTCTCTCAGGTCACTTCTCAAACTCCTACACTCTAGTGAAAAAAGTCTCATCCCTATCCAGCCTTTCTTTATCATTCAAACCTTCCATACCCAGCAACATCCTCTTCTGAGCTTTGAATCCAGGTTCATAGTTCCTTGAAAGTGGAGTCCTTGATAGAGAGAATAGTAAAGGAGGTTGTTGGTATGCTTTCCTTCATTGGTCAGTGCATTGAATATAGAAGCTGGGAGGTCATGTTGCAGCTGTACAGGACATTGGTTAGTCCATTTTTGGAACACTGTATCGGGAAAACATTGTGAAACTTGAAAGGTTTCAGAAAAGATTTACAAGGATGTTGTCAGGGTTGGAGAATTTGAGCTATATTGAGAAGTTGAATAGGTTGAGTCTATTTTTCCTACAGCGTCAGAGGCTGAGGGGTGATCTTATAGAGGGTTATAAAATCATGAGGGGCATGGAAAGGGTAAATAGCCAAGCTCTCTTCCCTAGTGTGGGAAGTCCAAAACTAGAGGGCTTAGATTTAAGATGAGAGGTAAGCGATTCTTAACATAGGCCTCTTACTGAGATATTTGTATCATCGACAGTCACAGGTGAGGTGCCAGAAGACTGGAGGATTGCAAACGTGGTACCACTATTTAAGAAAAGTGGTAAGGGCAAGCCAGGGAACTATAGACCAGTGAGCTTGATGTTGGTGGTGGGCAAGTTGTTGAAAGGAATCCTGAGGGACAGGATGTACATGTATGTGGAAAGGCAAGGACTGATTAGGAATAGTCAACATGGCTTTATGTGTGGGAAATCATGTCTCACAAGCTTGACTGAGTTTTTTGAAGAAGTAACAAAGAGGATTAATGAGGGCAGAGCGGTAGATGTGATCTATATGGACTTCAGTAAGGCGTTCAACAAGGTTCCCCATGGGAGACTGATTAGCAAGGTTAGATCTCGTAGAATACAGGGAGAACTAGCCATTTGGATACAGAACTGGCTCAAAGGTAGATGACAGAGGGTGGTGGTGGAGGGTTGTTTTTCAGACTGGAGGCCTGTGACCAGTGAAAGGCCACAAGGATCGGTGCTGGGTCCACTACTTTTCATCATTTATATAAATGATTTGGATGTGAGGCCTGTGACCAGTGAAAGGCCACAAGGATCGGTGCTGAGTCCATTACTTTTCATCATTTATATAAATGATTTGGATGTGAACATAAGAGGTATAGTTAGTAAGTTTGCTGATGACACCAAAATTGGAGGTGAAGTGGACAGCGCAGATGGTTACCTCAGATTAAAACGGGATCTTGATCAGATGGGCTAATGGGCTGAGAAGTGGCAGATTGAGTTTAATTTAGATAAATGTGAGGTGCTGCATTTTGGGAAAGCAAATCTTCGCAGGACTTATACACATAATGGGAAGGTCCTCGGGAGTGTTGCTGAACAAAGAGACCTTGAAGTGCAGGTTCATAGCTCCTTGAAAGTGGAGTCTCAGTGAAGAAGGTGTTTAGTATGCTTGCCTTTATTGGTCAGAGTATTGAGTACAGGAGTTGAGAGGTCATGTTACAGATGTACAGGATATTGGTTAGGCCACTGTTTGGAGAATTATGTGCAGTACTGGTCTCCTTGCTATCGGAAAGATGTTGTGAATCTTGAAAGCGTTCAGAAAAAATTTAGAAGGATGATGCCAGGGTTGGAGGATTTGAGCTATAGGAAGAGGTTGAATAGGCTAGGGCTGTTTTCCCTGGAGCTTCAGAGACTGAGGGGTGACCTTATAGAGGTTTACAAAATTATGAGGGGCATGGATAGGATAAATAGACAAAGTCTTTTCCCTGGGGTTTAAGGTTAGGGGGAAAGATATAAAAGAGACCTAAGGGGCAACTTTTTCATGCACAGGGTGGTATGTGTATGGAATAAGCTGCCAGAGGAAGTGGTGGAGGCTAGTACAATTGCAATATTTAAAAGGCATCTGGATGGGTATATGACTAGGAAGAGTTTGGAGGGATATGGGCCAGGTCCTGGCAGCTGGGACTAGATTGGGTTGGGATATCTGGTCAGCATGGTGTGTCTTGCAAGGATGCCAACCTGACTGCGAATCCTCTTGCAAGGATGCCTGCCTTGAAGAAGTTTTCCTCCTCTCTCTACAAGAATCTCAGGGAGTCCCTCTCCCACTGCAACTCCCAGGTCATTTGATTCCGCTACTCGTTGGATGCTGCCTGAACTGCTGTGCTCTTCCAGCACCACTAATCCAGTATCTGGTCAGCATGGTTGAGTTGGACCAATGGGTCTGTTTCCATGCTGTACATCTCTATTTAAAAGGGACCCAAGAGGAAACTTTTCATCCAGAGGGACATGTGCATAGAATGAGCTATCAGAGGAAATGATGGAGGTTAGTACAATTACAACAGTTAAAATGCATTTGAGTAGGAAGGATCTAGAGGGATAAGGATTAAATAATGGCAAATGGGACTAGATTTATCTAGAACATCAAGTTGGCGTGGATGAATTGAACCAAAATGTCTGTTTCCATGCTGTACAACTCTCTGATTCTCTAACTCTAGTCCTGTTGTGTAGCTTTACCATGTTAACACTTCATTTTTAGCTATGCCTCGTGCTATTCTTGCCATGTTTTGCTGCATTCTTGATTGATTTGGATGACAGAAGGGGATTTACTATTGCCAAATTTGTGGAAGACAGAAAAATACATGAGAAGGCAAATGATAAGCATGATTCTGCAGGGCAGTATAAACAGGTTAAGTGTGAGACAAAGGGTGATAAATGGAATATAATGTGGGGAAATTTGAGGTTTTTCATTCTGGCAGGAAGCATTGAGGACTTGAATATAACTTAAATGGTGAAAGGCTGCAGCACAGAGGGATTTGTGGATCTTTGTTCATAAGTCATAAAAATCTAGCATGCAGCTTTTGTAGGTGATACAGAATTCAATGCAATGTTCATCTTTATGGATGTAGATTTGCTTGTAGAGCTGGAAGGTTTGTTTCCAGACGTTTAGTAGAAACGTGGTGTGTTGGATCTATCTGGTTTCATTTTTTGGAAGTCTGTCTCCTTAGGCATTCATGCAAAAAGTACAGCTGTTCACAGGTGGCATTCTGTCGGACGGCATAGGTTTCCCATTTTCTGGCCTAATCATAGCCCTACTCAAAAAAACTTCAGAAATCTGGACAAATAATTAAGACCGACTTCCGAGAAGTGAAACCAGATGGATCCAACACACCAGGCTTCTACGGATGACCCAAAATTCACAGACCAGGAGCCCCCATCAGACCTATAGTCTTGCTACCTGGAACACCAACTTACAGCTTGGCCGAGGAGCTACACCAAAGACTAAAACACTTAGTAGAAGACTCATGCCACTCCATCCACTCCACCCAAGAATTCCTGAAGACCATCAAAGACACCGTGATAGAAGAGGATGAAATAATGGTCTCCTTTGACATAACATTCAGCAACATCAACCTGGCCAAGGAAACTGTGACTACATTATTAGAAGAATCAAAGACACACACACCAAACACCACCAACTTCATCGGCAAGGACAATATCATCAAGCTAGTGGACCTATGCCTTACCACTCACTTCACCTTCAACAACAAAACCTACGGACAAACCAACAGAACACCCATGGAATCTCCGATATCAGGGTTCTTAGCAGAAGCAGTAATACAGAAACTCAAACAAACAGCTCTGCCAACCATCCAACCCAAATTTTGGGTCTGCTACGTGGATGACATCACTAAATGAAACAAATTAGAGGAAACCTTCAAGACCATCAATAATATCCTTTCTGGCATAAAATTCATTAAAGAGGAGGAAACCAACAACAAACTGCCATTCCTAGATGTCGCAGTCGAGCGAACAGCCAATGGGAACTTCAAACCAGTGTCGACAGGAAAATAACACATACTGATCAAATACTGAACAACAGAAGCAATCATTCCAACACCCACAAATGAAGCTGCATTAAAACATTATTTCAGCTAGCCACCACAAACTGCAGCACAGAGGAACTATGCAGAGCAGAGGAAAATCACCTATACCATGTATTCGAAAAGAATGGGTACCCAATGAACAAAGTCCACCGATTTCTCAGCAACAAACCCCAACAAGCAGACAAAACACATCCAGAAACCTTAGCCACTCTCCCCTACATCAAAGACATCTTGGAAATGACTGCCAGACTATTCAGACCTCTTGGCATCATGGGAGCCCACAAACCCACCAACACACTAAAACAGCAGCTAATGAACGTGGAAGATCCTATACAGACAACAAGCAAAATTAATGTCATTTACAAAATACCTTGCAAGAATTGTAACAAACACTACAGGCATACAGGCAGAAAACTAGATACCAGGATACATGGACATCAACTAGCCACAAAAAGACACGACCCACTCTCACTAGTATCCTTATATACAGATAAGGAAGGACACAACTTCAACTTGGACAACACATCCATCCCAGGACATGCTAAACAGAGACATGCACGAGAATTCCTAGAAGCATGGCATTCCAATCAGAACTCTACCATCAAACACATTGACTTGGATCCCATTTACCATCCTCTGAGAATAAGAACAGGAAATGACATCGCCACAAGAAATGATGTCACCACAGGAAATGGATTCACCGACCCAGTGAAACCTAAACACACAAAAAGAAAGTGGGCCATGTCATCAGTACTTCATCCAGAGGCTCACTGATGATGTTGTCTCGTATGGTGACGAAATGTCTGAAAACAAACCTTCCAGCTCAGTGAGCAAACCTACATCCAGAACCTCAACCTGAACTACAAATCTTCTCAAAACCTGTTCATCTTTATTTCAAATGTAATGGAGTATAAAAGTAGCAAAGTCTTGCTAAAATTGTATTAGGCCTTTGCTTGAGAAAGCTATGAACAGCGTTGGTCCAATGTGCAAGGAAGGATATACTGGTGTTGAAGGAAACCCACTTGGTTCTTCCCAGGTAAAGTGGATTTTTATTATCAGGATGTATTTAGCAGACTTAGCCTGTATTCATTGGATTTTATAAGAATGAGAGCTGACCTGTTTGAAACATAATGGATTTTTAGGAGTCTTGATAGAATAGATGTGGAGAGGTTGTTTCCACTTATGGGAGAGTGTAGGACCAGATGGCAAAATCTCAGAGTAGGGGTTGCCCTTTAAGGAAAGAACTAAGGAAGAATTTCTTCTCTTGGGATAGGGAATCTGTGAAATTCTTTCCTGTAGAAGCAGATAAACAGATTTTTGATGAGTAGGGGAATCGGTGGTTATGGTGGAAAAAGCAGGAAAGTGGAGTTGAGGATTATCACATCATCCTTGATTTCTTGAATGGCCTACTGGTCTGAATGGCCTACTTTTGCTCCTACATGTTATGGTCACTGGACTTACCTGGTATTCTATTTCCTCTAGCAACCACCACCCTAACTCCTCAATTGTTGTATCTACTTATCCTTTTACAAGCTGTCAATGAGCTACTGCTCATTTAAATCAGAGAACATGGCAACTGCCTCTGCAATAAAATTCTGGGATTTACATATTAATCAATGGAAACTTGCATCCCTATTCTATTAACAAAGACTTTCTTTGCTGCTGGATTCTGGATTTCAGGACAGATTTGGCCCCTGCCCAGGAATCTCCAGTGCAGAAGCGGGTAATTTTTAATCTGATCAGGGTCAGAAATAAGATTTCTGAATACTTTGGATCAATAAATTTTTCTGGAAAAGAACAATCTTTCAAACTTTGGTGTAGGTTTGGATCTATTATAAAGCTGACATTAATATTATTTTCACCTCCTTGATTGCCAAAAATATGAAATTATCGATATTTTGAGAAATAAGTAAACAACAAGGACATTGGTTAGGCAACTATTGGACTACTGCATGCAATCTGGTCTCCCTGCTATAGGAAGGATGTTGTGAAATTTGAAAGAGTTCAGAAAAGATTTACGAGGATGTTGCCAGGGTTGGAGGGTTTGAACTATAGGGAGAGGCTGAATAGGCCGGGGCTATTTTCCCTGAAGCGGGGCTATTTTCTCCCTCAGAGGTGACGTTATAGAGGTCTATAAAATTATGAGGGGCTGAATAGGGTAAACAGCCAAGGTCTTTTCCTTGGAGCTGGGGAGTCCAAAACTAGAGGTCATTGGTTTAAGGTGAGAGGGGAAAGATTTAAAACGGGCAACATTTTCACACAGTGTGTGTATGGAATGAGTTGCCAGAGAAGGTGGTGGAATTACAGCATTTAAAAGGCATCTGGTTGGATATCTGAATGGTTTAGAGGAATATGGACCAAATGCTGGCAAATGGAACTAGTTTAATTTGGGATAGCTGGTCTTCATGGACGAGTTGTCCCAAAGGGTCTGTTTTTATGCTGAATATCTCTGTTGCTCTATGAGAAACTGTTTCAGGTAGACTTAAAGCAATATAACACAGGGAAAATGCAAACACACATGAAATATAAGATTGTACCAAGTGGTCTTCCCTCTGTGCTTGTCTCGAAACAAACAACTAATTGATTACACATGGTAGTTTGGGCGAGTGGTCTAACCTCTGTTCTCTATCAAGTTGTCTCACTGGTGATGTAGCTGAGGCAGTTTCCTCAAAGGGGCTGGGCAACCTCAAGTTAAGGTAGCACAGTGGGTAGCACTGCTGCCTCACAGTGCCAGGGACCTGGGTTTGATCATGGCATCGGGTGACTGGTGTGTGAAGTTTGCACATTCTCCCCGTGTCTCTGTGGGTTTCCTCCACAGTCAAAAACATGTGCAGGTTTAGTGGATTGGCTATGCTAAGTTGTCCACAGTGTCTGGGTAAACGCATGGTTACAGGGATGGATAGGATGGGGACCAGTGGGACCAGTTGGCGTGGACTCGATGGGCTGAATAGCTTGCTTTCACACTTCAATTCGATGTTTCTGTTCTGGGTGTGTCATTATCACAGACTGACATTCATACCCCCCCGACATTTTTAAAGAAGGTGACAAATTTTGGTAGCAAGTAACCTGTTGTTTTCTCAGGATGATGGTTGAAGAATTCTCTACCGCTTTTTCTTCAGGACATTGTCACACTATTCTCTCTTCCTAAACAAGCAGATGGGACAACATTTCTCCCTGTGTACCGACTGAAACCCAGGAGCAGTGTTTGAACCATGGACATTGTTGGTCCTGAGACACTGTCCCAAAACCCGTTTCCATGGACCGTTAGAAAAAGTCCCACCTCCCGCCTCGGACCAACCGTCAATTAGAGTACCGGCCCCGCCCTACACGCTGATCTGCCCAATCACCGTGGCCCCTCTCCTCTTGTCCTCATCATCTTCCATGTGATTAGCATCTGCTTTTGGCCCAATCCCCGCCTCTGACGTGCCAGACCGCTCCGCCCACTGGGCTGATTGACAGCTCCATCCCGCCCCGGTCCGGGGGGTTGACCCACCTATCGCCCCGCCCCTTTCCTCTTCCACCGACCCTCGCTCCGCTTCGACTGATTGACAGCTCCATCTCGCCCCGTCCTCCTGCGCTCGTTGACAGACCCTCGCTCCGTGCCCGTGTTGTGATTGACAGCCCCCGGCCTCTGATTGACAGTTTCCCATCACCCCGCCCCCTGCTCTGATTGACAGCCATCCACGCCCCGCCCCCCCCCTTGTCAGGACATTCACTGTCCGGTGGGATGGCAGTACAGGCGGCGGAGTGAGGAGCGTGTCCGGACAGGCATCTCGCTCGGGTGGGGGGCGAGGGGGAGACGGGCCGGCGGAAAATGACACTGGTGCCTGAAGTTGCGCAGTGAAGCACAGCCGAGCAGCAAGACTAATCCTCCTGAGTGATGGCCAACGTGCAAGTGGCCGTCAGGGTTCGACCCCTCAGCAAGAGGTGAGGAAGAGAGGGTGAGGGCCAGGGCTAGAGAGAGAGAGGGAAGAAAAGGAGTGAAGGGTGTTAGGAAGAGAGGGAAGGTAGGGAGGAAAAGGGGAAAGAGATGAGCAAGAGTGGGGCGAGATGAGAGGGTGGAGGCGGCGTGGGGCTGGGAGGTTAGATGAGTGGGTGAAGGTGAGGAGTGGAGGACCAGAGGGAGATATGGGAGGTGGAGAGGAGGACACAGGGACCAGAGGGAGATATGGGAGGTGGAGAGGAGGACACAGGGACCAGAGGGAGATATGGGAGGTGGAGAGGAGGACACAGGGACCAGAGGGAGATATGGGAGGTGGAGAGGAGGACACAGGGACCAGAGGGAGATATGGGAGGTGGAGAGGAGGACACAGGGACCAGAGGGAGATATGGGAGGTGGAGAGGAGGACACAGGGACCAGAGGGAGATATGGGAGGTGGAGAGGAGGACACAGGGACCAGAGGGAGATATGGGAGGTGGAGAGGAGGACACAGGGACCAGAGGGAGATATGGGAGGTGGAGAGGAGGACACAGGGACCAGAGGAAAAAGACGGGGGAGGGGGGGAAGAGGGGAAAGGGAAGAAGGACAGAGAGAAAGAGAGAGAAGGAAGGGTGAAATAAAGGAGAGAGGTTTCACAGTAATGAGTTGGAGAGGATGTGGAAGGAAGTTTGGTGGGGGGGGTGTTGGGTGAAGAGTGGAGGGCAGTAGGGTGATGAGATCTGGTTACTGGGTGAGGGAGATTGTGCAGAGAAATCGGAGTGGGTGGGAGAAAGGGACATCTGCCAAAGTAAGAGCTGGGGCTAAGGAGGAGGGTTAATGATGGGCCTCAATGCCGAAGGGGTGGGGAGAATAAGAACTGTCAAAAATGGTGATTTGTAAAGTTGCGTGTGTGTTTTTCAGACTGAAATTTGTCAAAGTACTCTGTGTTTCATTCGTCTCAGTTTAGAGGCTCGATTGCAGTGTAAACTAGAAATTTCAAATCCACACCCGAACTGATTCTGATAAACTAAATCACTGTTGTATGAGAGATTGTACAGTTAGATTATTTGTACAACTCCGTGTGTTGTTTTGTTGTTAGGAGAACAGGAAAAGGGCAGACCATCAGAAATCATTGGTTAAAGCTGTCCCTCTTAAAATAAAGTGCTTCCAAATTTGGTTACAACATAATCTGGTTGGCATCTGTTCTGATAATTGAAAGGGAAAGCTAAGTGCTAGCAAGGGTTTGGTAAAGATATAAGTTAATGATCTGTCAGCTAATTATTGCTGAGTTTCAAAGACTGGGTGTATTGTGACAACGCCAGTAACAGCTGGAATGAATGTCGTGCTCGTTTGTCCTTCCCCCAACTTTGATCAACAAAGCAACATTATACAATTCTAGAAGTTTGATTTAAACAAAAATATTTAGTTTTATTTTGTATAAAGACTTGGGAGCAAAGCTTAAACAATTCATTGTTAAAATATTGCATAAGTTAGTGTAAGTTTCATCTAAATATCTCTTCACTGTATTTAACGAGCATTTTGTGCCTCAACTTCCCTTCGAGCTCAATGTGTTGCACTGATATTAGAAATGGAAAATGAATCTGCAGCGAAGCAATGAGGGGCACTCAGTAAGGAGCTGGGGAGAGTTCAAATCTAACATGTACCCTTTAGAGGGAAATGTAGGAGCAATAAGTTCAGAGAACCCTGGATGTCTAGAACAATTCAGAACTGGATGAAGAGGAAGAATTTTAGCAAGACTTTTAGCAAGTCCAAAGGAAACAATTCATTGGCGACCCAAGAGGAATATAACAACTGCAAAAGGGAACTTAAAGCAATGAGAAGAGCAAAAAGGAGGCATGAGAACAGAATTAGGGTGAATCTTAAGTTACTTTATAAATGCATTAACAGGAAGAGGTTAACCAGGGAAAGAATGGAGCCCATTAGGGGTCTGGGGTGGGAGGAGGGATGGTGAAGCTGCAGGATATTGGAAAGATATTGAATAAATGCTTCTCTTCAGTCTTCACTCTGGAAAACGAGAATGTACATACAGAATTCAGGAAGAGGGACTGTTAGGTACTTGCACAGTTTGAACTAGGTAATGGAGAGATATTGGAAACTGTCGGGCTTAAAAACAGACAAATCCCCTGGTCTGGACGAATTGCATCCAAGGCTGCTGTGGAAGGCAAGGTTGCAGGGGCTCTGACACAAACTTTTAAACTTAAAAATCACACAACACCAAGGTATAGTCCAATAGGTTTATTTGGAATTTTTAATTCCTCTTTAGCCACAGGGGAAGAGCCAGAGGACGGCTAATGTGGTTTTTGGGAGGGGCGGTAGAGATTAGATTCCCTACTGTACGGAAATAGTCCATTTGGCCCAACAAGTCCACACTGGTCCTCCGAAGAGTAACCCATCCAGACCCATTCCCCGACCTTGTATTTAACCCTGCACCTAACAATATGGACAATTTAACATGGCCAATTCACCTGACCTGCACATCTGGAAACTGGAGCACCCAGAGGAAACTCATGCAGACATGGGGAGAATGTGCAAACTCCACACAGACAGTTACCTGAGGCGGGTATCGAACCCGGGTCCCTGGCGCTGTGAGACCGCAGTGCTAACCACTGAATAATGCTAACTTTCTACTCTACAGGTAAAGTGATTTTTCATTAGCAATCTTCCTTAGCACGATTTTCTATAACGTGAGGTTGCAGAGGAACACAACCGTGGCATTATAGCAGAACAATCTGTAAAAGAATAAAGAAAAACAACAACATTACAGAGCATAGGAACAAATTGGCAAATAGAAAATAAAAAGTTCAGAATAACAGTTCGTCCAACCCAATCCACACTGGCACCTAGCATCTAGTCTTCTCCAGGCCTCACCTTTAGGCTCTCGAGACAGGGAGAATGTTCTGGAATCATCTTGAGACCCCACCGAGGCCATGCCAAGCCGCTGAGAGATAGCCATGACTGGCAGCCACTCTAGGCTGCTGAAAGACTGCCAGGTCGGGCTAAAGCCAGAAGTTCAGAACATCACCAAGAAGGGAAAAACATAGGAGAAAAAAATAGAAAAGAAATGGACTGAGTGATCGAGCTCAAATTGAGGTGTCATACCCCGTGACCATCTTCAATCTGCAGGTATTTAACACCGATAAGTGCAAGGTGGTGCACTTTGGAAGAAGCCGCAAGATGAGGGAATATTTAATGAAAGGCAGGACATCGGATAGCTTACAAGAGTGGAAGGATCTTTGGATAATTATTCTCGGATCCCTGAAGTCAGCAGAGCATGAAAATAGGATAGATAAGGCATACCAGACAGTTGCTTTCATCCATCATTGCGTAGAGTATAAAAGCAAAGAAGTAACATTGGATTTGAATGTAGCATTGGTCAGGCCACAGCTGGAGTACTGTCTGCAGTTCTGGTCACCTCACTACAGGAAGGATGTGATAGCACCAGCGGAATTACAGAGGAGATTCACCAGGATGTCATCTGGGATGGAGAAACTGAGCTATAAGGAGACATTTGGGAGGCTTTAATTGTTTTCTTTAGAGCAGAGAAGACTGGAGAGGAGGAACTGGGGCCATGATTGAGTTGTGTAAGATTATGAGGGATATAGAGGGTGAGGATCATGAGAATGATTAGAGAGCAGCTGTTTCCCCTTTGAGGAGTCAATCATGAGAAGGCATAGTTTTAGGGTAAGGGACAGTTGATTCAGAGGGGATTTGGAGGAGAAAGTCTTTTTCACTGAGCAGGTGGTGGGAATCTGGAATGCACTGCCTTGGAAGGTAGTGGAGGCTAGGAATCTTACAACCTTTAAAAGTACTTCAAATATCATAATGTTCAGAGATATGCAGGAAGTTGGGATTAGATCTGTTACTGCAGAGTTGATGGGCCTTTTCTGCACTGTATGAGTCTGTGATGTGGAGATTGAACTCTGGGTCAGTGGGGATTGCTGTTCAAATATACTGCAGAGAGATGCAGGGTTTGTCGTTCGCTGAAAACTGTAGACAGTGACTTTAAAAGGAGATTGCTTACAGATACTTGCCTTAGTTGTAAAGGGGCCAAAATTCCAGTTGTTAATCAAGCCAAAAACTGAACTGAATTAAAAAGAAACAATATCCTTCCAGCTCTCCTTCCTTTAAGCTGCTTTAAAACCTTGCATTTGACCGAGCTTCTTGTCACCTATCTTGTGATCACACTCAGGCAAACTTCCTTGGATTGTATTACTGTATTAAAAAGTCACATTAAATTCTGTTATCATTTAAATTTGCAAAAAAAAATCAGGAAGTCTCCCAAGTTTTGGTTGTGCTTTTGCTTTGTTTGGCATTTCTTTTATTATGGATTTTTTTTGTGTGTAAATGCTTGAGAAGAAGATAAAGGCAAATTCCCTGTGTTTCACCAAAGTTCTTTTGGAAATACTTGTTAAAACAATTCAGTGCGACTTGTCTGTCAAATGAAAATAAAAGTGGATTCTGCCAATCTTAAATCAAGGCAGAAAATTCTGGAAATGCTGAGCAGATCAGGAGGAAGAAACAGATTCAACATTTCAGGTCAATGACTTTTCATGACTGAACCCTTTGTGGTTCTGTATCAATATTTTCAACTTAGACCCCTGTGAAATACTTGGAAGGCTGAAGCATGCAAAATGAAAGTTGTTAAAGAAATCTTTTAAAATATGGTAAAGAGAAGATAGAATTGCTGAGAATGTGGTTTGTATCATCCAGTGACTTCAATAAGTACCTTTAAAGACAGCTGAGTCCTACTAACTGTATGCCGAATTTTTGTTCAGCTCTGAGGAATGTTGGCTCACTTTTTTTAGCTAGTGAAGTGAGTTTTGATCTTAATAGTTAGCACATTGTGGTTACAATTGCAGTGTGAAAACAGTTGTTCAGCAAAACTATCATATTGTTTTGGCTTTTATTAATATTTGTTCATGGGGTGGAGGCATTGCTGGTGGAATCAACATTTATTGCCGATTTGCTAATTGTCCCTTAATTGAGTGACTTTCCATTTCAGAAGCTGTGGAGTATCGACCACGTCCCAGTAGCCTTGGCATGTGGGTCAGATTAAGACAGGAGTGAATCGCGTAGGTTTTTCAACAGTTGGCCATTGGTCACCATGAAGCCAGCTTTTAATTCCAGATTTGTAATGAATTCAGATTTCATCATCTGCTATGGTGGAATTCAAGTGTATGATCCCAGAGCAGTCTAGGGTCTGCATTACTAACCCATTGATAATACCACTGTGCCACTGCCTGTCCAGAAGCTACATGTGCAAACCAGGTGGTTTTTTTCAGCAATTGCCCCTGGATGTGTAAGAACTGCTAAAATGAAGCCTAGACCCTGGGTGCTTTTCTTTCTACTTTGGGTCACAGAATACAGTGGGAAACAGACCTCAAGCGTTCTACAGTTGGTTCTGATATAACGTGATCATAGAATAGAGTTGAATCATAGAAATCCTGCAGTGAGGAAATAGACCATTTGGTCCAACAACTTAACACTGACCCTCCAAAGAGTAATCCACCCAAACCCATCCAGTCCTTGCCATCAACCACCACCCTCTGCCTTCTTTCAGCGAGCTAATTCACTAAATCACCTAACTCCATATTTTATGCAATAGCCTACTGTGTGGAATCTTATCAAATGCCTTGCTGAAGTCCTACTATCTTGTCTGGGGTGAGTATCTCTTTCTTTAAGCCATAACAGTTGACCACTCTGGTGTGACCATGGCTGGCCAAATGTAGTAGGAGAAAGGTGAGGACTGCAGGTGTTGGAGATCAGCATCGAGAGTGTGGTGCTGGAAAAGCACAGCAGGTCAGGCAGCATCTGAGGAGCAAGAGAATCAACACTTTGGGCATAATCCCTTCGTCAGGAATGAAGCTTGTGGGCCGGGGGAATGAGAGATAAATGGAAGGGGGGGTGATGCTGGGGAGAAGGTAGCTGAGATTGCAATAGGTAGCTGAAGCTGAGGGAGAAAGAGAGAGGTCGGAGAGGAAGGTTAAGCGGATAGGTGGGAAAGACAATGGACAGGTCAAGAGGGCGGTGCCAAGCTGGAGGCTTGGGACTGGGATAATGTCGGGGGAGGGGAAATGAGGAAACTGGTGAAATCCACATTAATCCCATGTGGTTGCAGGGTCCCAAGGTGGAAAATGAGCCTTTCTTCCTCCAGGCGTTGGGTGGTTAGGGTTTGGGGATGGAGGTAGCCCAGGACCTGCATGTCTGAGGGGGAGTTGAAGTGTTCAGCTACAGGGTGTTGGAATTGGTTGGTGCCGATGTCCCAGAGATGTTCTCTGAAACGATCCGCAAGTTGGCGTCCTGTCTACCCAATGTAGAGGAGACCACATCGGGTTCAACGGATATAGTAGATGACATTTGTGGAAGTACAGGTGAATTTCTGTCGGTTTTGGAAGGATCCCTCCAGTACACCTCCTCCACTTCCCCCACCTCCGCTCATGAATCCCATTCCTCCCAATGCAATAAGGACAGAATCCCCCTTGTCTTCACCTTCCGCCCCACCAATCTCCGTTACATCGCATCATCCTCTGCCACATCCGCCACCTACAAACAGACCCCACGACTAGGGATATATTTCCCTCCCCACCCCTGTCAGCGTTTTGGAGAACTGTTCCTTCCACGAGTCCCTTGTCAGATCCACGGCTCCCACCAGCCCACATCCCACCTTTCCCTATCACTGCAAGAAGTGCAAAACTTGCGCCCACACCTCCCCCTTCACCTCCATCTAAGGCCCCAAGATATCTGACAGAAATTCACTGTACTTCCACAAATGTCATCTAGTGTATCAGTTGTACCCGATGTGTTCTCCTCTCCATCAGGGAGACAGGATGCCAACTTGCAGATTTCTTCAGAGAAGATCTCTGGGACACCCGCACCAACAAATGGGGCATCATGGTGGCTCAGTGGTTAGCACTGCTGTCTCACAGTGCCAGGGACCGGGTTCGATTCCAGCCTCTGGCAACTGTCTGTGTGGAGCTTGCACATTCTCCCTGTGTCTGCATGGGTTTCCTCCCACAATCCAAGATGTGCAGGTTAGGTGAATTAGCCATGCTAAATTGCCCATAGTGTTCAGGGATGTGTAGGCTAGGTGCATTAGTCAGGAGTAAATATAGGGTAGGGGAATGGGTCTGGGTGTGTTACTCTTCGGAGGGTTGGTATGGACTTGTTGGGCCGAAGGGCCTGTTTCGTAGGGATTCTAATTCTAATTCAACCAATCCCACCGCCCTGTGCTGAACACTTCAACTCCCCTTCCCACTCCACCAAGGACATACAGGCCCTGGGCCACCTACATCACCAAACCCTAACCACCTGGAGGAAGAACACCTCATTTTCTGCCGTGGGTCCCTGCAACCACATGGGATTACTGTGGATTTCACCAGTTTCCTCATTCCCCCCACTCCACCCTTTCCCAGTCCCAAGCCTCCAACTCTGCACTGCCCTCTTGACCTGTCCATTGTCTTTCCCACCTATCCTCTCTAACCTCCCCTCTGACCTATCACCTTCTCCCCACCTTCATCTCGCTATTGAATTCTCAGCTACCTTCTCCTCAGCCCCCCCTCCTCCCATCTCTCAGCCCCCTAGCTCACAAGGCTCATTGTTGACAAAGGGCTTATGCCCAAACATCAATTCCCCTGCTCTTTGGGTGTTGTCTGACCTGCTGTGCTTTTTCAGCACCACACTCTCGACTCTGGTCAAATGTAATCACTGTTAAAGGGTAGAAAATGCTTAGTTTAGGCATCAGAGCTTATTGATATAAAGAATCATTACTGCACGTTTAACAGTGCACCAGATGAGAGGTATTCCAATATCAGCATTCGAGATCAGCTATAAATCACTTAGATTGCCAATGGATCGATGGGTTAAACTTGCTGCTTCACAATACGTTTTGACATGCAGTTGGGGCATCACAGCACTTAGTTAACCTATCAATGCCTTTTAACAGTCCAATGGAAGGATTTTACTAAAGCAATTTGTTGATTTACACTACAGAGTGTCTCTGACTTAGCCTTCATAAGATCAGAAGTGGGGATGTTCGCTGATAGCTGCACAATGTTCAGCACCATTTGTGACTGCTCAGATACTGAAGCAGTCCACGTCCAAATGCAACAGAACCCGAACAATATCCATGCTTGGGTTGACAAGTAACATTAGTGGCACACAAGTGTCCGATAAGAACCATTTTCAACAAGAGAGAATGTCATCATTGCCCCATGACATTGGAAGGTACCTCCATCACCGAATCCCCCGCGATCAAAATCTTGGGAGTCATTACTGACCTGAAACTAATCTAGATTAGTCAAATAAGTATGTGACTACAAGATCACATGAAACAGTAATTCACCTTCTGATTCCCCAAAGTCTGTTCACTATCGACATGGTGCAGGTCAGGAGTGTGATGGAAAAGAACCCACTTGCCTGGATGGATGCATCTTCAACAACACTCATGAAGCTTGACACAATCCAGGACCAAGCAGCTCGTTTTGATTGTTTCTGAATGTGGTGCCGTTCAGTTACTCGATAACCAACACTCAATCACAGTAGTGTACACCATCTACAAAATGCAGTGCAGAACAAAGAAAAATCCTTAGACAATACCTTCCAAACTCACGAGCAGTACCATCTAGAAGGACAAGGGCAGCGGATACATGGGAATACCATCACCTGCAAGTTTCCCTCCAAACCATTTAATATCCTGACTTAAAGAATCCGAGAATTCTACAGTACCATTTGACTCATCGTGTCTATATTGAATCAAAGAGTTGGAAAGCCCAAGAAGCTTCCTTGCTTTACAATGCTGGTTACTGCAAAGACAAAGGACATCCAACCATACAGTGGGAACAAGAATTTGGCAAGTGTCTTTAGTTCATTCTGATTTGGAGAATAAGTTCCGCAGACCAGGTTGATAGTGTCAAAAGCTTTGTTTCTTAGAATCCCCATAGTATGGAAACAGGCCATAGTTCAAGCTATGGAAATGTAGACCTTGATGTTGCTCTTTTTTTTAATGTTGTCTTCTTACAAACACATCACTTGTTCCACAGTCTGGACCAAAACCACATTGATTCCAGGAGGCTGTTTACAAGGTGGTTTCATGGATTTTGTGAAAGATTTTTCCTGCTATTGACAGAAGACTCGTTCCTCAGTAGTTGTTGCACCCAGTTTTGGATCCTACAGTAGTTCTCCTATAACGTGATGTTTGCATTCCTGTGCAATCCCACATTATAGAAAAATTGTGCTTTAGAAACACCGCTTCAAGTGTGGATTTGGATTCCAGATTTTTATTGAATTCAACATTCACCATCTACCATGGCAGGATTTGAACCTGGGCCCTCAGACATTATCTGGGTCTCTTGTTTAATTGTGTAGTAATGTTACCATTAGACCATGAGCTAGGCACAATGAAATGTCCTGACACCTAGGAGGGAGTACTTCAACTGAGCCACAGCTAACACATTACCACTGCTATCATTTGTTGTTAATAGTGTTTGGTATTCTCGTCCTGATTATAAACAGTCATTTAGCTCCAGCTTTTCTGGTTCAAAAACATCTCTTCAATTAAAGATTACTTTTGCCTTTCAGGCAACAAGGGAATGAGGAATGAAGTTGATCTGTGCAGAGCTAAGGTGATCAGTTTCAACACAGAAAACTGACCTTTTTGCTGCCAACCTTCTCGTGTTATATATGCTAAAGGTGTAATAAGATCAGGAGTGTACTCTTGGGTTCAAAACCCAAAAGCAAATACTTAATAAATTGCCATCTCAAATTGTTCAGTTATTTATGTTTAATTTAGCTGCTTAAACTGGCTAGCCTATATATTACTAGTTTTGAACATTTTTCCTCATTTCCTGGTTTGCAGGTTTGTTACTGGAGGTTAGCTAGTCTTTTGGTGTAATGCAGGTAAACCTCAGCGCTGTACCTGGATCAAAGGCATGTTGAAAGCTCAATGAAGAGAATGCAGCATTTCAGGTTCCTCTGGTTGCATTTATTGATGGTCCAGTTGAAGCTTCGTTTCTCTGGAGTTTATTTCTGATTTGTTGTCATTGGTTTTGACTCTGTGTTCCTTGGACACAATTCAAATAAAACAAATTAATATTTAAAAGGTATTATTAAAAAACAAAATAAACCTTCTCACATTTGAAATTGATCTTCAAAGACTAATGTTTTACTAGTAGATTTTAGTGCCAGCTATCATTTTAATTAGTTATTACATATCTTTACAATAGAGGAACCTCCCACAGTACTTGACTTGTGCAAAAATGCCTGATTAATTGGGGTGGCACGGTGGCTCAGTGGCACTGCTGCCAGGATCCCAGGTTCGATTCCAGCCTCTGGCTACTGTCTGTGTGGAGTTTGTACATTCTCTCATGTCTGTGTGGGTTTCCTCTGGGTGCTCCGGTTTCCTCCCACAGTCCAAAGATGTGCAGGTCAGGTGAATTGGCCATGCTAAATTGCCCGTAGTGTTAGGTAAGGGGTAGATGTAGGGGTATGGGTGGGTTGCGCTTCAGCGGGGCGGTGTGGACTTGTTGGGCCGAAGGGCCTGTTTCCACACTGTAAGTAATCTAATCTAATCTAATCTAATTTGTCCCTGTACAAATCATGAGTATGACATCAGTTAATATAAACCATCTGAATGATATTAAATGTTTTGTATGTTAAATGTCACATTGGTCTCGTGTTAACACTCACCATTCAGAACAAGGGCATGGGTCTGCTGTACTGAGAGATGTAGTCTTTCAGATCAAATGTTAAACAGAGAACCAGAAAGTTTTCAAGTCGACAAAAGTGCTGTCACAACTAAGATAGCTAGATTGTAAAGGATAAAACTAGAGCCTAGCAAATGCCTATTTAAATTTCTTAGAAAATTCGACGAGCATGATTTCAGTATGCTACTGTAAGAGTTATAACCCACCACCTGAATACAATTAAATATTCAACTGATGTACAATTTACAAATAACTGTTTGTAGCTGAAGATTTTGTTCAATGCCCTGGTTTATAATTAGCTCTCAACCAATTTTCACTAAAAAAGATAATATGGTTATTTTTATTGGTGGAACTTTGCTGTGCTGTTACATTTGTCTGCAGAGTGACAGTGGTTGTACTTCCCAAGTAGTTCACTTTATGGAGGAAAATTTTGTAATCCCTTGAAGTTATGAAAGATAAAAATGAGTTAATTATTTGACCGTTTTAGAAGCAAATCATATTGGGGGCAGCACAGTGGCTCACTGGTTAGCACTGCTGCCTCACAGCTCCAGGGACCTGGGTTTGATTCCACCTGTATGAAGTTTGCACGTTCTCCCTGTGTCTGCGTGGGTTTCCTCCCACAATCCAAAAGATGTGCAGGTCAGGTGAATTGGCCATGCTAAATTGCCCATAGTGTCAGGTTCATCAGGTAAATGTGGGGGAATGGGTCTGGATGGGTTACTCTTTGGAAGGTCGGTGTGAACTTGTTGGGCCAAAGGGCCTGTTTCCCACACTGTAGGGAATCTAATCTAATCGTGAGAAATACAACGATTCTTTAATCTGATGTTGCTCGGAGATGAAACTATTCTGGATTAGTGGTACTGGAAGAGCACAGCAGTTCAGGCAGCATCCAAGGAGCTTCGAAATCAAGGTTTCGGGCAAAAGCCCTTCAGGAATAAAGGCAGTGAGCCTGAAGCGTGGAGAGATAAGCTAGAGGAGGGTGGGGGTGGGGAGAAAGTAGCATAGTGTACAATGGGGACCATCTCTGACACCTCCCTCCCCTTCCTGGACCCCTCCATCTTCATCAATGACGACCGACTTGACACTGACATTTTTTACAAACCCACCGACTCCCACAGCTACCTGGATTACACCTCTTCCCACCCTACCTCTTGCAAAAATAGCATCCCTTATTCCCAATTCCTCCGCCTCCGCCAGATCTGCTCCCAGGAGGACCAGTTCCACCACAGAACACACCAGATGGCCTCCTCCTTTTAGAGACTGCAATTTCCCTTCCCACATGGTTAAAGATGCCCTCCAATGCATCTCGTCTACATCCCGCACCTCTGCCCTCAGATCCCACCCCTCCAACCATAACAAGGACAGAATGCCCCTGGTGCTCACCTTCCACCCTACCAACCTTCGCATAAACCAAATCATCCGCCGACATTTCCGCCACCTCCAAAAAGACCCCACCACCAGGGATATATTTCCCTCCCCACCTCTTTCCGCCTTCCGCAAAGAATGTTTCCTCTGTGACTACCTGGTCAGGTCCACGCCCCCCGACAACCCACCCTCCCATCCTGGCACTTTCCCCAGCCACCGCAGGAACTGTAAAACCTGCGCCCACACCTCCTCCCTCACCTCTATCCAAGGCCCTAAAGGAGTCTTCCACATCCATCAAAGTTTTACTTGCACATCCACTAATATCATTTATTGTATCCGTTGCTCCCGATGCGGTCTACTCTACACTGGGGAGACTGGGCGCCGCCTAGCAGAGCGCTTTAGGGAACATCTCCGGGACACCCGCACCAATCAACCACACCGCCCTGTGGCCCAACATTTCAACTCCCCCTCCCACTCTGCCGAGGACATGAAGGTCCTGGGCCTCCTTCACCGCCGCTCCCTCACCACCAGACGCCTGGAGGAAGAACGCCTCATCTTCCGCCTCGGAACACTTCAACCCCAGGGCATCAATGTGGAGTTCAACAGTTTCCTCATTTCCCCTTCCCCCACCTCACCCTAGTTCCAAACTTCCAGCTCAGCACTGTCCCCATGACTTGTCCGGACTTGTCCGACCTGCCTATCTCCTTTTCCACCTATCCAGTCCACCCTCTCCTCCCTGACCTATCACCTTCATCCCCTCCCCCACTCACCCATTGCACTCTGCTACTTTCTCCCCACCCCCACCCTCCTCTAGCTTATCTCTCCACGCTTCAGGCTTCACTGCCTTTATTCCTGATGAAGGGCTTTTGCCCAAAACGTCGATTTCGAAGCTACTTGGATGCTGCCTGAACTGCTGTGCATTTCCAGCACCACTAATCCAGAATCTGGTTTCCAGCATCTGCAGTCATTGTTTTTAACCTCAGAGATGAAATGAGTGCAGATGTGAGAAACGAAGTACAGTGAGATGGTGTAGAATCTGTGGGTAGAATTGAGGAACTACAAGGGTAAAACCAAAACTGTAATTGGAGTTATATATAGGCCTGCAAATAGTAGTCAGGAATCGCTACAATCAGGGAGTGTCCCAATATCTTGCAGGTGACAGGTGCGATTAGCCAATAGTGTTGGACGTTTTTCTCCTTTCTTTTGGACATGAGGACAGAAGTATCCATTCATCTTGTCTAGCTTGCCCTGCAATTCAATGGCTGTTTAAATCTTCAGTGGCTTTTACCCATCCTCTCTTCATAATCTCATATGACATAGATAATCAGTATCTATCAATCACTACCTGAAACGTACTTAAAGACCGAGCTTCCACAGTTCCTAAAGTTCACAAACCCCCAAGTAAAACAGTTTCTCCGTATCTTATACTTAAGTGGCAAGTCTCTTAATTTTTTTATTTGTGCGCCACCCCCCACCCCAACCTCTGTTCTAGACTATGCAACCAGGGAAATTATCTTAACTGCATCTATTCTGTCCATCACATAAAGTAGTTTGTATGTTTTAATGAGATCACCTTGCATTCTTTGGAACTTCAGAGAAGACAGGCTGGTTTTACCCAATCTCTCTTCAGAGGGCAGTATCATTATTCCAGGAATAAGTCTGGTGAATCTTCATTGCACTCCCTGTATAGAAATAGTATCTTTGAGATGAAGAGACCAGAACAATACACAATACTCCAGCTGTGGTCTAACCAAATACCAAGCAATTTACTTTTCCCTTTCCATTTAGTTATTGTGGTCAGCGCAAAACTGGAGTAGCCCTGAGACTTGATAATGGAACCTTTTTGGTTTAGTCATGTAAACTGATGAACACACTGGGTGAAATCAGTACAAGATTGTTTGTTTGTATTATTGTCAATGGAATGTAAATGAAAAGGAAATATATGTTAAATTCTGTGCATGTAAGGGCAACTTATAAAATGAGGGTTTGTTTTTGCTTGTTCGTAAGAAATGACAGTACTAATTGTTGTGAAGCAGAATTACTGCCTCTATTCTAAATGGTTTTAGCAATATAGTTATTGTGTCAGAACAGGGCTTCATCAAACAAATTAATGAATTTTTAAATTAATTTCTTGTTTTGAGATAATTTTCCAATCAATTCTTGAAAGACCATGTGATGCAATGGATTAAAAAAAATGACATTTTATCAAGTACAAATGACAAAATCGGAAGTCTAGCATCAAAAACAGAATTGCTGGAGAAATTCCAATCTGAAAGCATCTGTAGAGAGAAACCAAACAGGGCAAGCTAGACAAGTTGAATGACCTACTTCTGTCATTTCGAATCCAGTGACTTTTCTCCAGAACTCAGGAACTTTAGCATGTCTGACTGAATGTGGAAATGGAATGTTTGCTCTATCTTTCGACATAACAAAAGCAGTTTTGATGCACTAATGCCCACTGTAAAGTATATTTGCTTACATTAGTTCATCTCTCCTCCAGAGAAAATGCAGAAGGATCGAGTATAATTGTGCAAGTGGATGACAAGGTAGCCAGCATCAGAAATATAAAGGTAAGTGGCTCTCTGTTTGGACCTGTATTTCCAAGTGGTGACCCATTTAAGACAGGATTTTTTTTCTGAAGGTAGTCAACCTGTGTTGTTATCTCATGCAGAGGGCTGTTGAGGCTGGCTCTTTAAGTATGTTCAAGGCTGAGATAGAGAGATTTTTAATCACTAAGGGAATCAAAGGTAAGGCAAGAAAGTAGAGTTGAGGATTATCAGATCAGCCAGGATGTTGTTGAATGTGGAGTAGAACTGATGGGCTGAATGGCCTGCATCTGCTCCTATGTCTTGTGATTTCATGTTCTTCACCCTCTTATCTATCAAAAATCTAACACAGCCTTGAGTATATTCAATATCCCAGCCTTCACTGGGGTACAGTGAGAGTCATTGTGTGTGTGTGGGGCTGTATCCCAGTGAGAGTCTGTGTGCGGGACTGTACCCCAGTCTAACAACCATCAGAGAGATAAAAGTTTTCCTTATCTCTGCTTTATAAGCGAGATCCCTCTCTCTTAAACCATGTTCTGAGTTTTTAGTTCTTCTACAAGGAGAAATGTCCTCTCCGGATCTGCCCTGTCAAATCTAATCAGGATCTTGTATACTCTAATAGAATCGCCTCTTATTCCTCTGAAATCCAGTGGAAGCAGGCCCAACCTGTTCACCCTTTCTTCCTAAGTTAAACCTTCATCCCAGTTGTGTTTATCCTATCAAACCTTTTGTGTTTGAATTCCCTCATAATAAACATATTTGCATGCACCAGGACACCCAGAACCCCCTCTGTGTCCTAACCTTTTCCAGGGTGACAAACATTCTTGTCTGTAAATTTGAAAAAATGCTTAAGTTCACTGTAATGGTTTCAAGAAAAAAGTGCATTACTACTTAGAAGCTTCATGCATGCAAACAAATATGAAAAAATTGTGTTGCCCTCTTTGTTGTGCTTGCCGTAAATATGTATAGCACAAAAGGAGACCATTTTTGTTATACGCTCCTGGGATGCGGACATCATGGGCCAGACCTAGGATTTACTGGCCACACCTAATTAAGACCAGGACAAATTGAGGACTGCAAATGCTGGAGATCAGAGTAAAAGTGTGGCGCTGGAAAAGCACAGCTGGTCAGACAGCATCCGAGGAGCAGGAGAGTAAACATTTCAAGCATAAACAATGTTGGGTGGGGCTGGTGGGAAGATTGCTAGGAATGCGCTAGGTAGATGAAGGTGGGGGGTGTGATGGTGATAGGTCGGAGCGGAGGGTGGAGTGGATAGGTTGGAAGGAAGATGGACAGGTAGGACCGTTCAAGGGGATGGTGCTGAGTTGGATGGTTGGATCTGGGATAAGGTGGGGGGGGGGGGGGGGGGGGAGGGGGGAGAGGAAATGGTGGAAGATGAGGTGTTTGACCTCTAATTGTCAGGTGGCTAGGATTTGGCCTTCCCATTTATCTCTCAGCCTCCCAGGGGCCCAACACCCACATTCCTGATGAAGAGCTTATGTTCAAATCGTTGACTCTCCTGCTTTTCGGATGTTGCCTGACTCGGTGTGCTTTTTCAGCACCACACTATTTGACCCCTAATTAAGATTGCTGTGGATCTGGCATCGTATGTAAGTCAGAAGCATGAGGCTAGCAGTTTCCCTTCCCGAAAAGGCAACAGTGAGCCAAATGGGTTTTTCCTGACCATTAACAACAGTTTCATCGTCCTTAACAGACTCTTAAATTCAGATTTTTAAAAAAAATTGAATTCAAATTCCCCCATGTGCCATGGCAGGTTTTGAACCTGGGTCCCAGGACATTACCTGGGTCTCTGGATTAATTTCCTTGTGCTTTTACCTCCAGATGTTTAATTTCAAACTAGTTTTGAATTTAGATTTATCAAGTTAGTAAACTTTCTTTTGAGCAGTAAATATTTTAGACAGTTTAGGGTGGAATTTGAATTTTCTGTCCTTGAGGATGTCCATTGTTCAAAGCATCTGTATAATTGTTTTCTATGTCTAAATCTGATAGGACTAGCTGTGTTGTTTTCTATCATGAGTATTGTTAGCAGCTGAGTGTGATTAGGGTAAACAGGAAACCTGAAACTGTAGGAAAAGAATTCTTGGTTTTAAAAAATGACTTTAACCTATTGAATGCTGAAACCTCTTGGCTTTAAATAAAGATATTAGGGTGCAATGTGGAGATTAGACCTTATAATTGTATATTATTCATGAAACATATTTGCGGCTCAAATGCTTTACTGAAGCATGATTTGTGTCAGAAAATTCCTATATAAATTAAGTAATCAAGTTTAAAAACAAGGAAACATGACGGTTCTTTTTAATGGTAGCAAAACATTAGGTAACAGGGAAGTGGTGAATGGAATATTAAAAGAAAGGATAAAAATTTTAAATCAGTACCCATTCCCACATTGCAAACTCTGAAGTAGATGCAGTGTTCATAGATTAAGGATTTCTTTGAGAACCTAAACCATGCAAGGTACAGGTACTTTTCTGTTTTGCAACTTAAATTTGTTGAACTTCTTAGGGGCGGCACAGTGACACAGTGGTTAGCACTGCTACCTCACAGCGCTAGGGATCAAGGTTTGACTCCAGCCTTGGGTGACTGTCTGTGTGGAGTTTGCACATTCCCCTTGCATCTGCATGGTTTCTGCTGGTAGCTCAGGTTTCCTTCCACAATCCAAAGCTGTGCAGATTAGGTGGATTGGCCATGATAAGTTGCTGTGTGGTGTTTAGGGATGTGCATGCTAGATGGAGTAGCCATGGTAAATGTGGGATTATGGAGATTGGATGGGTCTGCATGGGATGCTCTTTGGAGGGTCAGTGCAGACTCGATCAGTCACTTGGCCTCTATCTTGTCAGTATGGATTGTATGAAAAATAAATTCTCTCGTAAAAAGCTCAGGTTTCACTCTCAAGTAGGTAGTAGGAATTTCCCAGTTCACCACACCTGCCTTGGGAGAAACTCTTGTAAATGGAGGGATTTTTGGGGTGGGGGCACGTTGGGATGGGCAAGTGTGGGAACCTGCAGGATAGAGTTGGTCTTTTGCTTCCAGAGATAGTCAAAACATGTGGTGCTGGAAAAGCACAGCTGGTCAGACAGCATGCGAGGAGTAGGAGAGTGACGTTTTGAGCATGGGCTGTTCATCAGGATTCCTGATGAAGAGCTCATGCTCGAAATGTCGATTGTCCTGCTCCTCGGATGCTGCCTGACCAGCTGTGCTTTTCCAGCACCACATGTTTTGACTCTGATCTCCAGTATCTGCAGTCTTCACTTTCTCCTGTTCTGAGATAGGGCAGACAAAGCTGCTGGGATTGCTGAGTGCTGCAGTGGCTGTTTAAACGGTCTGCCTCGTTTTATTTAGTTATATCTTAGACTTCCTAGCCCTCACCTTTCTCAACCTGTTAGCACTATGGCTCCTTATAGGACACATCATGATTTCATGCCAATCTACTGACCACTTTTACACATTTTGTGCCAACTCACCCAGTGTCCACGATGGGCAGACCTTAGTAGATACATTGAATTGAAATAAATGAACGTTCCGAATATCTGTACATCCTTCACTATGTTTTTAAAAAAAAACTCCCATTCATGAAAGTTCATTCAAAACACTTTACTCCCCTCAAGTATTTAATCACTTACAAAATGGGCTTG
Organism: Chiloscyllium punctatum; assembly: GCF_047496795.1. Lineage (NCBI taxonomy): Eukaryota > Metazoa > Chordata > Chondrichthyes > Orectolobiformes > Hemiscylliidae > Chiloscyllium > Chiloscyllium punctatum. The sequence goes on along the minus strand of NC_092742.1, from coordinate 104,633,406 downwards.
CATTCATAACTTAACATTCTTTGAGCTGTTAATAAACTTGGAATGTCATGGTAAGATAATAGTTTTTGGAAATAGCCAAGTGTTAACACCGAACTAATTATAGCCCTTAGGGTACTGTCAAAAAACAGCCACCATTACATAATAAAACAAATTTATTTTTAATCTTTCACTGACACAGGCTGTTTTTAATTTTGGCGTCTCAGTGCTTAGCACTGCTGCATCACAGTGCAAGGGACCATGGTTCAATTCCACCCCTGTCGGTGGACTGATTCTATAAAAGAATTGGGGATTTAAGTAACTTATGAGTTTGACAGTTGGACAAAATTTACCTGCTTGTGAAGTATTTATGTCTATTCTGATAACTTATGAATATGTGAACAAGGAACAAGACTAGATTACTCAACCCTTTGAACTTGCTCCAGGTTCAGTAACAGAATCATAGATTTCCTACAGTGTGGAAGCAGGCCATTTAGCCCATTGAATACACGCTGACCCTCCAAAGAGCATCCCACCCATAACCCTATCACCCTGCATTTTCCCATGGCTAATCCACCTAGCCTGCATATCCCTGGATGCTATGGGCATGACCAGACAACCTAAGCTGCACATCTTTGGACTGTGGGAGGAAACCTACACAGGCACAAGGAGAATGTGCAAACTCCACACAGTCAGCAGCCAAGGGGTTTATGTGGCACTGTGAGGCAGCAGCTCTCGCCACTGAGTCACCATACAACCCCATATCCATAAGATCATGTCTGATCTGATTTTAAGCTCAATTCTACATTCCTGCAAACCCTCAATATTTCATCCCTGTGTTAATCAAGAACCTGTCTACCTCTGTCTGAAAAACATTACAAAATTTGTAACTCTCACTTTTGCTACAGTAATAATGGTGCTGTTTGAATTCAACACTGAGATCAAATGGCCCTGCTGAGTTTGTGTTTCTCTTGCATGTAAGCCATGCTTCACCCTCTTTCCCTTATTGGCGAAAATGAGATTTACTAGAAATGATCTTGTGGGGCCTGGCTTTTTGGAAGCTGCACAATGTCTTTGACTCTTTTTCTAAAAAAAAATCTAGGCCAAAGATTTGCCTTGCCACAGTTTTTTAAAGTGTCTGCACATAAAGTTGTAGAATATTATTGCATTAGAAGTGTTGAAAGATTAAAACTGTTGTGGAGCAATTCTTCATTTCTTAGTCTATACCTTAAAAATTGAACAAAGGACATTACAGAACTGAAACAGGTTAATTAATGCAATAGGATATTTTTCAGACTTGATGAAGGTTTGTGGAGTTCCCCAAGATCAGTATTCGGTCCTTAACTTTTCCTGACACACACACGTAAGTGCAGGGGAAAATTTCAAAGTTTGTGGATGGTGCTAAACCTAGAATCACTCTAAACTGTGAGGAGGACAGTGTAGAACTTCAGAACAATATGATAAGTTGGTGTAATGGACAGATGAAGATCTATGTGGAGAAGTTCAAGGTTATATACTTTGGTAGAAAGAACATGACCAGACTTTATAAAGTACAGGTATTACTTTAAAGCATGTGCAGGGGTCGAATGACCTGGCTGGATATTTCCATAATCATTAAAAGGGCAAGATATGTGGAGAATGATGTTAATAAATCTACAGTATCGTGAGCTTTATTGATAAGGGTCTAGAGTACAAGAGCAGGGAGATTATCCTGAACTTGTACTTGAAGCTAGTTACACCCCAGCTGAAGTATTGTGTACACTTCTGAGGACCACACTTTAGGGAGGGTGTGAATGCATTGGGGAGAGATTGGGGACTAGGTTACAAGAGTGGTTCCAGGAATGAGAAACTTCAGTTATGAGGAAAGATTGGAGAAGTTGGGATTGTTTTCTGTGGAGAGGACAATGTTAAGAGGAGATTTGTTAGAAGGTTTCAAAATAATGATGTCCGGGCAGAGTGAATAGGAAGAAACTTTAAATGATCAAGAGCAAGAGGGCACTGGTTTAGTGATTTGCAACATCATAACTTTTTCTCACACAACAGCTTGGAATACACTGCCTGGAAATGTGGTAGAAACCAGTCCAATTGAGTCATTCGAGAGAGCATTAAGTGATCATTTAAGTAAAAAAAAAATGTGCAGATTATAGTTGAAAAGGTGGGATAATGCTCATTTAGAGAAATGATGGGCCAGGATCTTGACCAGATGGGCCAATGGGCTGAGAAGTGGCAAATGGTGTTTAATTCCGATAAATGCGAGGTGCTGCATTTTGGGAAAGCAAATCTTAGCAGGGCTTACACACCTTAATGGTAAGGTCCTAGGGACTGTTGCTGAACAAAGAGACCTTGGAGTGGAGGTTCATAGCTCCTTGAAAGTGAAGTCGCAGGTCGATAGGATAGTGAAGAAGGCGTTTGGTATGCTTTCTTTTATTAGTCAGAGTATTTAGTATAGGAGTAATGAGGTCATGTTGCAGCTGTACAGGGCATTGGTTAGGCCACTGTTGGAATATTGCATGCAATTCTGGTCTCCTTCCTATCGGAAAGGTGTTGTGAAACTTGAAAGGGTTCAGAAAAGATTTACAAGGATGTTGCTAGGGTTGGAAGATTTGAGCTATAGGGAGAGGCTGAACAGTCTGGGGCTGTTTTCCCTGGAGTGTTGGAGGCTGAGGGGTGACCTTAGAGGTTTACAACATTATGAGGGGCATGGATAGGATGAATAGACATATTCTTTTCCCTGGGGTCGGGAGTCCAGACCTAAAGGGCGTTGATTTAGGGTGAGAGGGGAAAGATATAAAAGAGACCTAAGGGGCAACTTTTTCACGCAGAGGGTGGTACGTGTATGGAATGAGTTGCCAGAGGAAGTGGTGGAGGCTGGTACAATTGCAAATTTAAGAGACATTTGGATGCGTGTATGAATAGGAAGAGTTTGGAGCGATATGGGCTGGATGCTGGCATGGACGGGTTGGACCGAAGGGTCTGTTTCTGTGCTGTACATCTCTATGACTCCAATTCTGTGGTTTGTGCCAGAACTTTTTCTCCATATGACATCTGGTTTAATGCTGCTCTCTTTGATTAAATGATCAATTCTTCTATTTCAGAAAGTATCTCACTATCTTTTCAAAATAATTAAACTATTATTCAATGTAAGAAATTGTTTATTTACAAATGGAGGGGAAAGCTTTGGAAGCAACCTATTCGCTTGGATAGGAAATTAATTCAGAGATAGGACATGGAGTAGGAATGGTGGATATCTCCTCCGATTGGGTGGAGTCGTAGTTCTTGATAAAATGGAGAACTATAAATAAAGTTTGCTGACAAAATCAAGCTAGATGCTTTAGTAAATCCAGTAACTTCAACAATAAGTTACAAAGGGATATTGGATTGAGAGCAGGTACATCTCTACCAGATGGAGCTTAGTGTAGGAAGTTGGATCTGACGCAGATCCTAATGTGGATTAATGAACATTTTAAGTCGTGAGAATCTAGGAGCTATGGACAAATGTAGAAATTGAGGGATTATATAAATGATTTGGATGTGAACGTAATAAATAGTTTGCAGATGACACCAGAATTGGAGGTGTGGTGGACGTCGAAGAAGGTTACCTCATTACAAAGGGATCTTGGTCAGATGGGCCACTGGGCAGAGGAGTGGCAGATGGAGTTTAATTTGGATAAATGCAAGGTGCTGCATTTTGGAAAAGCCAATCAGGGCAGGACCTATACACTTAATGGGAAGGGCTGCTGGACAAAGCGATCTTGGAGCACAGGTTCATAGTTCCTTGAAAGTGGAGTCTCAGGTAGACAGCATAGTGAAGAAGGTGTTTGATATGCTTTCCTTTATTGACCAAAGCATCATTCCTCAGAGCATTCAGTATAGGAGTTAGGTCATGTCGTGGCTGTACAGGATATTGGTTAGGCCACTTTTGGAATATTTTGTGCAATTCTGGTCTCCCTGCTATAGGTTTTATGAAGTCATGAAGTCTTTTCCCTGGGGTGGGGGTGTCCAGAACTAGAAGTCATAGGTTTATGGTGAAAATGGAATAGTGTAGGTTAGATGGGCTTCAGACTGGTTCTAGGGGTTGGCACAACATCAAGGGCTGTACTGTGCTTTTATGTTCTATGCAGTTGTGGTCCACATAGGTACCAACAATATAGGTCAAGGTAGGTTCACCTGAGGGTGTATGAGCAGCTAGGAGCTAAATTAGAAAAGCAGAACCAGAAATGTACTAATCTGTGGATTACTACCTGAGCCATGAGCAAGTTGGCTCAGGGTCACCAAGATTAAAAAGGAAAACATGTGCCTCAAAAAGGCTGGCACAGTGGCTCTGTGGTTAGCACTGCTGTCTCACATGGGTACAATTCCAGCCACTGTGTGGAGTTTGCACTGCGTGGGTTTCCTCCAGATGCTCTGGTTTCCTCCCACAATGCAAAGATGTGCATGTTAGGTGAATTGGCCACACTAAATTGCCCATAATGTTCAGGGACGGTTAGGTGCATTTGTCAGAGGTAAACGTAGAGAAATAGGTTAGGGGAATGGGTCTAGGGTGGGTTATTCTTCGGAGGGTTGGTGTGGACCTATTGGGCCAAGTGGCCTGTTTCCACACTGTAGGGATATTGTGATTCTATGAAACCATTTCAAAATTGTGGGACATTGTACCGGTACAAAGGAAGGCGGGAAGCGTTCCGATGGAACAGGCTCCATCTGAATCATGCTGTGACCAGAATCCTGCCAAATCACATAACTAGAATGGTAGGTAGTGCTTTAAAATAAATAGTGGAAGTATGGGTTCAGTTGCATGGAAAATTATGGAAAAGGTTAAAGGGGAAGAGGGCTCAGGGGAGGTTATTAAAGCTTCCAGAACAACTAATATGACAGAAAGTACAGACAGGGTGAGGAATCTAACTTCTGACACAGCAGATAAACAGACAGTTATAAGAAAGGGGGTGGCCAACGCAGGACTGAAAGAATTGTACTTAAATGAACACAGTATACCAAACAAAGTAAATAAGCTTGTAGTACAGATTGTAAGTTGCCAGGTATGGTGGTGTGGCTGTCACAGAGACGTGGCTGCAAAGGGATCTGGAATGGGAACTGAATATCAAAGGTATATGCATTCTGTCATAAGGACAGGCAGTGGGGATGCAGTTGTCTTGTTAGTAAATTGAGAAATTATATCAATAGGAAGGCATACAATCTGTGAGGGGTGATAAAGTGTGGCACTGTCAGGCAGCATCTGAGTTGCAAGAGAGTTGACGTTTTTAGTCACTGCCTACCATTCAGAAAAAGACCCATTTATTCTTATGCATCTTGTTTCTTTAGCTTTTTTTTTATCTACCTCAATACACTATCTCCAATTCTTTGTATTTTAATTTTGCACATTAATTTCTGAGATGGGACTTTGATGAAAGCCTTCTGAAAGTCCAAATAAACTACATAGAATCATAAATTCCCAAAGCGCAGAAAGAGGCCATTTGGCCCTGATCTGTACCAACCCTGGTACAGATTTCTGGTGTTATTTGTGTCCTGTTTTGTGAATTCAGAAATAAAGTATGAATTTAGTTAGTCAACCATTTCTTCGCTCCCCATTATAAATTCTTGCATTTCTGAATGTAATTTTCACCAATCATTTCCCTTTACATGCCTATAGAACTTGCATAGTCAGTTCTTAAGTTCTCCAGAACCTATCCTCAGATCTGTTGTTTTTCTTCTTGCTAACTTAAATGCCTGCAATACTATCTCTAACTTCACTGTTAAACCATTGGTTGGATACTGTTCTCTTTACTCTTGCACCAGACAGGAATAAACAACTTTTGTGGTTCACTTATTCACTCTTTGAATGTTTGTCATTGCCTATCCACGATCATTGTTTTCAGTAACATTCCCAATCTATCACAGCCAACCCATGCCCCATATCATCACAGTTTCCCTTATTAAGATGCTGGACCTCTCTTGTGCCTTTGCAAACTGTGTGTCTCGCTGTATTGTAAAGAATGCTGCATGTTGATCTTAGTAATCTCATACCCTACAGAACAGTTGCCCCCTTCTAGATAGCATTGGTAATTGTATGTTGGGGGATGTAAAATTCCTCAATCGATCCAAGTGACTGACCATGCTAAAACAAATGTAGACCTACAAGTCCAGCTACCAAATAGCATAAATCAATTAGAAAGGAAACAAATGTCATGATGTAGCAAAGTACAACAACGTTCACCTTCAGACCTTTTTTAAACTGCATGTGGATTATTTTGATTAAGTATGGAATTATGGCATGATTGAAGGAACACAAAAGGTCACAGTCATTGTCATACAGCATGAAAACAGACTCTTCGGTCCAACCAGTCCATGCCGAACATAATCCCAAACTAAACTACCACCTGCCTGCTAACTGATGCTTGGCTGACTTTGTTGTTGTAAACTGATAGTATAGTCATAGAATCATTCAAGGATATTTAATTTAGAGTCAAAGAGATTGACAGCACCATTGTGTGCACACCGGTCAACAATAAGCACCTTACTCATCTATTCCCATTTCCAGCTCTTGGCCCGTAGCCTTGTATGTTTTGGTACCAGAAGTGCACATCTATATACTGCTTACATGTTAAGAGGGTTTCTGCCTTTACCACCCTGACAGTTGGTGAGTTTCAGATTCCCCTTCAGGTGAGAATTGTTTTCCCTGATTTCCTCTAAGCCTTCTGTCTTCCCCTTACCTTAAATTTATGCCTGTTGGTCATTGATCTGTCCGTCACAGGGAAAAGTTTCTTTCTCTTTAGTTTGTCCATACTCCTAATAATTTTATACATCTCAATCGTGTCCCCCTTCCTCATTCTCCTCTGCTGTAAGGTAAACAATTCCATTTTGTCCAGACTCCCTCTTTCTAACTGAAATGCTCCAGCCCAGACAAGATCCTGGTTAATCTCCTCTGCACCCTCTCCAATGCTATCAAGTCCCTCCTAAAACGCGGGTTCCAAATCTGCACACAATACTGTAGCTGTGGCCTCATCAACACTTTAGCATAACTTCCCTGCTCTTAAACTCTATGCTACCCTCCAAGCACACGGCAGCAAAATTGATTTCACCAGTTTCCTCATTTTCCCCTCCTTCCACCTCATCCCAGATCTAGCCCTCCAACTCGGGTCCTCCCACTTGAACTGTCCTACCTGTCCATCTTCCTTCCCACCCCTCACACCCCCACCCCCCCCCCCCCCCATCTGCTCCACCTACCGTATGACCTATCACAGTCACCCACCACCTGCATCTACCTAGCACCTTCCCAGCTACCTCTTTTTTTCCCCCCCCCCCCTCCCAAGCCCCACCCCACCCTTCTATTTATCTCTGTTCCCCTTCCATATTCCTGATGAAGGGATTATGCCCAAATGTCAATTCTCTTGTTTATTGAATGCTGCCTGACCTGCTGTGCTTTTCCAGCGCCACACTTCTTGACTTGAAATTCTGTGCCTTGACTAATAAAGGCAAGTATCTCACGTGCCTTCTTAACCACTTTATCCACTTAAGAGATTAACGAACATGCACACCAAGATCCCTGTGATCCTTTGTGCTTGCCAGAGTGTTCCTGTTCAACATGTATTCCATTTCCTTGTTTGTCCTGCCCAAGTGCATCACCTCGCATTTATAGAGGAACCTCGATTATCTGGATATCAATTATCCGAATATCAGATTATCTGAAGGAAATCTCAAGATCCCGATAGAAACATTACATCAAAGATGTGTTTCCAACACTGATCGTGTCTTTTGTTTACAGTGATTAAATGATTTCCTTCCCTCTCTCTCCCCACACTTTCCCTGGAGTTCTACACAGGGGTGTACCCTAAACCTCCCTTCCCCAGATAATCTCTCTAACATTGCCTTGTACAGGACAAAGGTAGAACCTGTCAAAAAGTTGCAGTATGAGTGTGCGAGACAGACTGTGCATTTGCTATTCAGAGACCCCCCCCCCCCCCCCCCCCCCCAAAAAAAGGCAGTGGCAGCAGCAGCAGCAGTCTTGTTGGTGTCTAGTTTGGCTGTGCCACAGAGGGGTTGGGTGGCGTTGGGGGTGGTGATGGACAGGGTGGGGGGTTTGCACGCTGTGTGCTGCCGCCTCGTAACTTCAACAGGGAGCAGACTGAAACTCTGAGTCCCAGAGGAAAGGTATTTAATCGGTTAACCGAATAATCGATTATCCGAACGAAATAGTGCCCGCCCACCTCTTTCGGATAATAGAGGTTCCTCCATATCCAGATTGAATTCCATCTGACCAGCCTATCCATTATCCTCCTATAATCGAAGGCTGTCCTCCTCACTATTTACTACCCAACCAATTTTATTTGAAATTGATATTTTTTTAATTATAGAATCCCTACAGTGTGGAAACAGGCCCCTTGGCCCAACAAGTCCACACTGACCCTCCAAAGAGTAACCCATCCAGACCCATTCACCTGCATTTAACCATTGACTAATGCACCTATCCTCCACATCCTTGAACACTATGGGCAATTTAGCACACCCAATTCACTCAACCTGCATATCTTTGGACTGTGGGAGGAAACCCACGCAGACACAGGGAAAATGTGCAAACTCTGCTGCAGTGGTAGTGTCAGTGTCATAGCTTCATAGTAATAGAAGCAGGAGTAGGCCATTTGGCTGGTCAAGCCTGCTCTGCCATTCATTAAGATCATGGCTGATCTATCCATCATCTCAGCTCCTCCTATCTGCATTATTCCCATCACTGTTAATTCCCCTCCTGGGCAAAAACTATCTCTTGAATATACTGTTTATTTGTGCAGAGAATTCCATAGATTCACTACTCTCTGGGAAAAGCAGTTGTGCCTCATTTTTGCCCGAAAGCTACTCCCTCTAATCTTGTGGCTATGTCCCCTAGTCTTGGTCTCGCCCATCAGCGGAAACAACTTGCCTGCCTTTATCTTTTCTATCCCTTGCATAATTTTATATATCTCTATAAAATCCCCTTTCATTCTTCTAAATTCTAGCGAGTACAGTCCCAGGCAGCTCAACCTCTCCTTAGAGGGTAACCCTTCATCTCCGGAACCAACTTGGTGAACACACTGTGCACAGTCTCCAAAGCCAGTATATCCTTCAAGTAAGGAGACCAGAACTGCGCATAATACTGCAGGTGTGGCCTCACCAACACAATAGACAATAGACAATAGACAATAGACAATAGATGCAGGAGTAGGCCATTCTGCCCTTCGAGCCTGCACCGCCATTCAATATGATCATGGCTGATCATTCCTAATTAGTATCCTGTTCCAGCCTTATCTCCGTACCCCTTGACTCCACTATCTTTAAGAGCTCTATCCAATTCTTTCTTAAAAGAATCCAGAGACTGGGCCTCCACTGCCCTCTGGGGCAGAGCATTCCACACAGCCACCACTCTCTGGGTGAAGTAGTTTCTCCTCATCTCTGTCCTAAATGGTCTACCCCGTATTTTTAAGTTGTGTCCTCTGGTTCGGCACTCCCCCATCAACGGAAATATGTTCCCTCCTGCCAGAGTGTCCAATCCTTTCATAAGCCTATACGTTTCAATCAGATCCCCTCTCAGTCTTCTAAACTCAAGGGTATACAAGCCCAGTCGCTTCAGTCTTTCCGTGTAAGGCAATCCTGCCATTCCAGGAATTGACCTCGTGAACCTACGCTGCACTCCCTCAATAGCCAGAATGTCTTTCCTCAAATTTGGAGACCAGAACTGTACACAGTACTCCAGGTGTGGTCTCACCAGGGCCCTGTACAGCTGCAGAAGCACCTCTTTGCTTCTATACTCAATCCCTCTTGTTATGAAGGCCAGCATGCTATTAGCCTTGTTCACAACCTGCTGTACCTGCATGCTTGCCTTCATTGACTGGTGGACAAGAACACCCAGATCTCTCTGAACAGCCCCTTTACCTAATTTGATACCATTGAGGTAGTAATCTGCCTTCCTGTTCTTGCCACCAAAGTGGATAACCAGACATTTATCCACATTAAACTGCATCTGCCATGCATCTGCCCACTCACCTAACTTGTCCAGGTCACCCTGTAATCCCCTAACATCCTCATCACATTTTACCCTACCACCTAGCTTTGTGTCATCAGCAAATTTGCTAATGTTATTGCTGATTCCATCTTCTATATCATTTACATATATTGTAAAAAGCTGCGGTCCCAGCACGGATCCCTGCGGTACCCCACTGGTCACTGCCTGCCATTTCGAAATGGAGCCGTTAATCACTACCCTTTGTTTCCTATTAGCCAACCAATTCTCTATCCAATCTAGTACTTTGCCCCCAATCCCGTGCGCCCTAATTTTACTCACTAACCTCTTGTGTGGGACTTTATCAAAAGCTTTCTGAAAGTCCAGGTACACTACATCCACTGGATCTCCCTCGTCCATCTTCCGAGTTACATCCTCAAAAAATTCAAGAAGATTAGTCAAGCATGATTTCCCCTTCATAAATCCATGCTGACTCTGTCCTATCCTGTTACTATTATCCAGATGTGCCGTAATTTCATCCTTTATAATAGACTCCAGCATCTTTCCCACCACTGAGGTCAGACTAACTGGTCTATAATTTCCTGCTTTCTCCCGCCCACCCTTCTTAAAAAGTGGCACAACATTAGCCGCCCTCCAATCCTCAGGAACCAACCCCGATTCTATTGAACTCTGGAAAATAATCACCAGCGCATCCACGATTTCCCGAGCCACCTCCTTCAGTACCCTGGGATGCAGGCCATCAGGTCCCGGAGACTTATCAACCTTCAGACCTAACAGTCTCTCCAACACCAAATCCTGGCAAATAGAAATTCCCTTAAGTTCAGGTCCTTCAGCCACTGTTACCTCAGGGAGATTGCTTGTGTCTTCCCCAGTGAACACAGATCTGAAGTACTCATTTAATTCCTCTGCCATTTCTTCGTTCCCAGTAATATATTCCCCTGCTTCTGTCTTCAAGGGCCCAATTTTTGTCCTAACCATTTTTTTGCCTTGGACATACCTAAAAAAGCTTTTACTATCCTCCTTTATATTCTTGGCCAGTTTACCTTCGTACCTCATTTTTTCTCTGCGTATTTCCTTCTTACTAATCCTCTGTTGTTCTTTAAAAGCTTCCCAGTCCTCCGTTTTCCCGCTTATCTTCGCTAAGTTATACTTTTTCTCTTTTAACCTTATATGCTTCTTTACTTCCCTTGTCAGCCACGGCCGCCCATGTCTCCTCCTGGGATCTTTCTTCCTTTTAGGAATGAACTGATCCTGCATCTTCTGCATTATACACAGAAATATCTGCCATTGTTCCTCCACGGTCTTCCCTGTTAAGGTATTATACCATTGAACTTTGGCCAGTTGCTCCCTCATAGCTCCATATTTCCCTTTATTCAACTGGAATATTGTCACTTCAGATTGTACCCACTCCCTCTCAAATTGCAGATTGAAGCTAATTGTATTATGGTCACTACTTCCCAACGGCTCCTTCACTTCGAGGTCACTGACCAATTCTGGTTCGTTACACAATACCAGATCCAGAATCGCCTTATCCCTGGTCGGCTCCAGCACCAGCTGCACTAAAAATCCATCTCTGAGGCACTCCACAAAGTCTCTTTCTTGAGGCCCGATACCATCCTGATTCTCCCAGTCTACCTGCATGTTAAAATCCCCCATAACAACTGTAGTAACATCTTTGCGACAAGCCAATTTCAGCTCCTGATTCAACTTACCTCCAACATCCAGACTACTGTTTGGGGGCCTGTACAATTGTAGCAGAATCTCCCTGTTCTTAAATTTAATCCCTCTAGCAATGAAAGCCAATATTCCATTTGCTTTCCTAATTATCTGTTGCATCTGTAATCAACTTTTAGAGATTCATGTGTGAGCAGTCCTAAGTTTTGGCATGTTGCAATCTTCCACCATTTAAATAATACTCTGACCTACTATTTTTACTTCAAAATTGGATAACCTCACATTTACCAACATTGTACTTCATCTGCCAGACCCTTGCTAACTCACTTAACCTATCTAAAGCTCTCTGCAGACCCTCTACATCCTCTGCACAGTTTGCCTTTCCACTCAGTTTAGTGTCGTCAGTAAACTTGGATATGTTACACTTGGTTTTCTTTTTCAAATCATTTATATATACCATGAACAGTTGTGGGCCCAACACTGACCCCTGTGGCACCGCACTCCCTACTGATTTCTAACCAGAGAAGTGCCCATTTATCCCATCTCTTGGCTTTCTACCAGTCCTCTATCCATCCCCATGCATTCTTATCTTCTGGATGAGTCTTTTATGCAGCACCTTATCAAACGCCTTCTGGAAATCCAAGTATACAACATCCACCTGTTTCCCTCCATCCACCATGCTTGTCACATCCTCAACTCCAGTAAGTTTGTCAAACACAACCTAACTTTCCTTTCTTGAATTGATACTGCGCCTGCCTGATGGAACCTCCTTCATCCAGATGTTTCACTATTTTCGTTAATGATAGCCTCCAGCATTTTCCCCAACCACAGATGTTAAGCTAACTGGCACATAGTTACCTGCCTTTTGCCTACACCCGTTTTTAAACAGCGGCGTGACATTAACTGTCTTCCAGTCCACCAGGACCTGCCCGGAGTCCAATGAAGTTTAGTAAATTACCACTAATACATCTATTATAACTTGTGCCATTTTGATCAGCACCCTGGGATGCATTCCATCAGAACCACGGAACTTATATGCCTTTCGACCCTCAAGTTTGCTCAACACTACCCCTTTCGTGATAACAACTGAATTGAGATTCTCACGTCCAATCCTTTCTTAACCTCATTCTTTGGCATGTTAAACACGTCTTCCACTGTGAAGACAGACACAAAATAGTTATTTTAGGCCTCAGCTGTTTCAGTATTACCCAATGTTAATTTCCCTTTCTCATCCTGCAAGGGGCCTATATCTGCAGCATCTGGACCTGGGAGGCTTGGGTTGAAGTCCCACCTGGTCCAGAGGTGTGAGATAATGCCTCTGCAAAGGTTGATTTAGACAATAAGAGAAAGCACCTGGGTCTTGTCACTCTTATGGCACAGTGGTAGTGCCATAAGGGGAGGCAATCGCCGAGTGGTATTATCGCTGGACTGTTAATGCAAAGGCCCAAATAATGTTCTAGGAACTCTGGTTCGAATCCTGCCATGACCAATGGTGGAATTTGAATTCAATAATAAAAGAAAATTTGGAATTCAAGAGTCTAATGATGACCATGTCAATTGTTGTTGTAAAACCCCATCTGGTTCACTCATGCCCTTTTAGGGGAGGAAACTGCCATCCTTACCTGGTCTGGACTACATGTGACTCCAGACCTGCAGCAATGTTGTTGATTCTCAACTGGTCTCTGGGCAATTAGGGATGGGCAATAAATGCTGGTTTAGCCAGCGATGCCCTCACCCTGTCAATGAATAAAAAGTTTCCCTGTCCCTGGGTTTGAAAGTCCCGGGTTCAAATTCCAGCTGCATCCTGTCTATGAACAGGTTGATTTTTTTAAAAAAAACCTTGGTTTTAGTGACTGGGTATTTTGTTTTAATTGGTGGTATTTTTTTAAAAATAAGCTGGGCTTTTAGGGGCTGTGGTGCATAATCCCCACCCCTCTCTTCTATCCCTCACATACTCCTTCCTATTTTTCTTGTTTTTTGTCTTGTACATCCCCTGGTGAGAAATGTTTGTAATAATTTGTTAATTGTATGTTTTTATTTAACCATGGTGTTAGTTTTTTAAGTAAAGAGCTGTGTTCTTCCCCAGCGTGGCATTTGGATTGGGTAAGTGCCAGAAGGGAAAAATAGAAATTGGTGTTTGTTCTAAAGTCATAAGTTGTAAATCTCTGCAAATCTTTTGCTGTCTAATTGAACATGTGAATATCAATCTGTTAAAGTGTTGTAACCTGATCAGGCCAATAACTTACAGCCTAAACCATTTCAAACACGAGTGTGACCTGATCCTTGCTCAATATTCCATAGTGCTTCAATCTCTCATTAATCTTTTGTGTTCTAAACTGCTACTGCATGCATAGCAATCCACTTGCTGCTTGTAATAGATTTAGTGCACCAATACAAATATAACCTATTCCATGCTCCAAAGCTAATTGGGAATAGCAATGTATGATTTTCAGAGTATCCTCTAAATTGTTATTGCACACTGACTGGCAAATTACGATTGAGGAGAGTTTGGGTCAAAGGTTAGCTTCAATGTTGGGTTGCATTTTCAGTACCATGTATGAAATGCTATGTGCTGTTCCTTATTGGCATTGTGATAGAGCGGAATTTATTTTAGAGAGAGCTTGTGTGAAAACAGGTGTTTCAGGATTGCATATAATTTGGGATTGTTTTCACTGAAAAAAGCTTGTTCATGTGTTTCGTCTATGAAGTGGCCTGCTACATTTTAAAATACCTATGTATTTTAAACACTAATGATAGTGTCCCAAGCCTAATTAACCAAAAACAAAAGTTGTCTGTGTCACTCAATTTGCTGTTACATGATGCTAATTGACAAATGTTTACATGGCTTCTTGAGCTTGACAGGAGTCACCAGTGATTCATTTTGTCTTGTACATTGGAGTCTTACATGGAGATCATTACAACCAAAGCACTGGTTCTGTGTTGCTAATACTTTCCGTACCTACTTGAATTATTTTCAATGTGTCCCTGGGCTAGTTGGGAGCTGGTAGCTGTTTCTGATATTTGTTCCTCACCTCTAACAATATGTCCAGTGGCCAAGGACAAACAACCTGAGATAACTGAATTGATAACGACACCCTAAGTATCCTTCCTGATGAAGGGCTTTTGCCCGAAATGTCAATTTTCCTGCTTCTTGAATGCTGCCTGACCTGCTGTGCTTTTCCAGCATCACTCTAATCTTGACTCTAATCTCCGGCATCTGCAGTACCCGTTTCTGCCTACTGACACCCTAACTGTCAACTATCTTGTCTTAGCATTCCTATGATGTTGCTATCCTGATATTTGTTGGAGTTTTTTTTTGGAGTGGAGCTCCACAAGTATCAAGTTCATTGATGGCAGTTTGAATATTGGTTTAATTGTCACGTAGAGTCATAGAGATGTACAGCATGGAAACATTCTGCTTTTCTACCACTTCCTCTGGCAGCTCATTCCATACATGCACCAGCCTTTGAAAAAATTGACCCTTAGGTCCCTTTTAAATCTTTCCCCTAAGACCGTGTCTGTTTACGCTATCCATGCCTGTCATGATTTTATAAACCTCTGTAAGGTCAGCCCTTAGCCTCTGACATTCTAGGGAAAACAGCCCCAGCCTATTCAGCCCCTCCCGATAGCTCAAATCCTGTAACTCTGGCAACATCCTTGTAAATCTTTTCTGAACCCTTTCAACTTTGACAACATCTTTCCTATAGGAGGGATGTATGACTCTATGATAACTATAACTTTCGACAAGTCCATTATGGTAGGATCATCCAGAAGTTCAGATGCATGAGATTCACGGTGCCTTGGCCATGTGGATTCAGAATTGGCTTGCTCATAGAAGATAGAGGGTTGTGGTGAAAGAGTGTTTTTCCAGGCTGGAGGTCTGTGATGAGGCGTGTTCCTCAGGGATCTGTATTATGACCTCTGCTGTTTGTGATATATGACTTAAATAACTTGAATTAAAATATATATGGGGGGGGGGCTTAGTAAGTTTACAGATGATACAAAGATAGGTGGAGTTGTGGATAGTGTAAATTGCTGTCGAAGGATACAGCAGGATATCGATCAGTTGCAGATTTGGGCGGCAGAATGATAGATGCAGTTGAATCCAGGTAAATGTGAGGTGCTGCACTTCAGGAGGTCAAATGTTAAGGAAAAGTATACATTTAATGGCAGGACCCTGAACAGCATTGATTTACAGAAGGATCTTGCAGTTCAAGTCCATAGCTTCCTGAAAGTGGTCACACAAGTAGATAGGGTTATAAAGAAGGCATATGGGATGCTTGCTTTTATTGGCCAGGGAACTGAGTACACAATTCAGAATCTGGATTAGTGGTGCTGGAAGAGCACAGCAGTTCAGGCAGCATCCAAGTAGCTTCGAATTCGACGTTTCGGGCAAAAGCCCTTAATTTCTGATGAAGGGCTTTTGCCCGAAACGTCGATTTCGAAGCTACTTGGATGCTGCCTGAACTGCTGTGCTCTTCCAGCACCACTAATCCAGAATCTGGTTTCTAGCATCTGCAGTCATTGTTTTTACCAACACAATTCAGAATGTCATGTTGCACCTTTATAAGCTTTGATTAGGCCACACATCGAGTATTACGTTCAATTCTGGTTGTCACGTTACAGGAAGGATGTAGAGGTTTTGGAGAGAGTGCAGAAGAGGGTTTCAGCTGTAAGGAGTGGCTAGAAAAATTCAGGTTGGTTTTGCTGGAGTGATGGATGCTGAGGGGATACTTAACAGAAGTCTATAAAATTATGAAATGGATAGATAGGGTTGACGATCAGAATCTTTTTCGCAGTTGAAATGTCTAATACGAGGAGACATGCATTTAAGGTGAGGGGAGAAGTTCAAAGGAGGTGTGAGGGGCAAGGTTTGTTATATTGAGAATAGTAGGAGTCGGGACCACGCTGCCAGGGGTAGTGCTGGAGGCAGATACGTTTGGCATTTAAGGGACTTTTAGATATGCAAGGAATGGAGGGATATGTACCAAGGGCAGGCAGAATGGATTAGTTTAATTTGGTGTCATGTTCAGCACAACATCATGGGCTGAAGGGTCCGTTACTATGCTGTACCGTTCTGTGTTCTCTAATGGATAATATCACCAGTATAATTGGCCAAACCCCTCAAAAGACACATCCATAGAATTTAAATTGCACATTTAGAAGATGGGGAATCGTGTTTACATTTGCCCATGTTTTCTGAATCCCATTCTAGCTGGATTCCCGACTTGATAGCCCTGGGAATGCAAGGGAGCGGAAGATCGAGTTCACCTTTGATTACTGTTACTGGTCGGTAGATCCTGACTCTGCAAACTTTGCACCTCAGGAACTGGTAAGCATTGAGCAATATTATCAGATTCCTTTCTTATGCATTGCAGCATTTTTTTCAAGCATATACTTACTATTGTCATCCATTGTTTTAAGATTGCCATTGTGTTTGGCTAATTGACTGTTGGAAAAATGGCCACTAAGCATAACTGTGGGATTTAACACTTCTTTGATTAATAATGCTCTCACAGTAATATATTGCACTCATCTATTGAGATTCGCATCTGCTAATATAGAAGCATGTTGTATAAATTCAATGTCTGATCTACTATACTATAGAATATATAGAGCAACTCAGAATGCTATATAATGAAATCTTTTGAATGACCAATCTGTTTAAAATTCAGATACGGGAGCTCTATCAATGAAGCCAAGCTGACATGCAAGTGTAATGCATTGTGCTTCAATGTATTCCCATTTGAATTATCCACTCTATCTTATAAATGTATCTGAAAGAGTTTTTTTTTAGACATTTATCAATATGTCTAAAAGGACAGTAAAGCAAACATGTTTTAAACTCAATATATTTTGTAGCTTTTTTGCATTTTATGGTGGCTCATTGTCATCTGTTTATTTTTGAAATGCAATGTTGATCATGTTATGTGCTATTTGGCATGTAAAACAGAGTTTCAACTCACTGCGAATCTCTTCCATGTTGGCACTGCGGATCAGTTTCACTCTTGTTAATTGCTGTTGTGTGCACGTGTGTCAGTGTTGTATGTACATGTAATAGCCTGCCTTGATTCAGGATTGTAATCCAATCCACTTGTAGGGAAGGCAGAACAGATTACAATATCAACCATGAGCAAAGCTGTTGGCCACCTGAGCCCAGGTATTAAATTCTTGTCTCAGCAGGAAATATATTGCTCCTTTAAATGAGGTTTTGAATTTTCATTTGCAATTTTTTTCTTCATCTTTGATGTATTTGACATATTACTGCATGAGATAGGGTAACGGAGGTCACTCATTATATTTTGTTGTACAAAAAGATTTTGTTGTTGTTTGGAGGAAGATTAATTTACTTTAAGTGTGTAGAAGGTTGTGCTTGGTATTAGATGTTTCACCTCCAGGTAGCGAGCTGTGTTAAACAACAGGAAGTGCAGGGTAAATCAGGAGAAACTGTTTCAACTGACAGGAGGATTGCTAACCAAACAGTTTTACTTTAAGGTACTTAACAAACAGGAAACACAGCTGATGAGACTTTGGGTTTGAATTATGATTAATTGGAATATCTTCCCTCAGACTGATCCTAATTTACACGAGGGGATTGGATTAAAACAGGAAAAGGAAAAAGATTTTCAGGACTTTGGAAAAGAGTGAGAGCTGGGGTCCACTTGAGTTGCTGTTTGCAAGAGCTAGCAAGGGCGTGGCAGGCTGGCCACTTTTCATATTGTACACTACTTTGATTCTGCAAATAAAAACAGGTCTATGTCTGTTTGTCACTCAATTAAACATTAGTGAGATAATAAAATTGACATCTTTGCTTATACTGAAAAGCAATTTACAAAACTCGGGCCTGTTCCATATTTCAGTTCCAATTTATGCCAATCCCACTGCAGAACTTAGTTCCTTAATATCAAGGGACATCCTCATTCTTGGAGAAAGCAGTAGTAAAAATCTTGGAAATAGAAGTATAAACCTTCACACAAGGTAAAGCTGTAGGTTATTTCTGTCGGAGATCCTCAGCGTAGTGTGTACTAAGTCCAAACATCTTCAGCTGCTTCATGAATGACATAATCTCCATCAGAAGGCCAGGAGCGGGAAGTTTGCTGATGATCGTACAATGTTCGGCACCATGAGTGATTCCTCAGATACTGAAGCAGTCCATATTCAAATACAGCAATGCCTGGGCAATTTCTAGGCTTGGGCTGGCATTTACACCACATAAATGCTAGGCAATGACCATCTCCAATAAGGGACTATCTAGCCACCTCCTCTTGACATTCAGTGGTGCTACTATCACTGAATTCCCCCCTAACCATTGACCAAAAACTCAACTGGACTTGCCCATAAACACAGTGGCTTTAGGAATACTGTGGCGAGTAACTCACTTCCTGACTCCTTAAAGTCTGACCACCATCTGCAAGGCACAAGCCAGGAGTGCGATGGAATACTGTGCACTTGCCTGGATGGGTGCAGCTCCAACAACACGCAAGAAGCTTGTACCCACCCTGGACAAAGTAGCCCACTTAATTGGCACCACAACCACAAACATCCAATCCCCCTCCACCGATGCTTAGTAGCAGTAATGTGTACTTACCTATTAGATGCTAACGATCTTTATACAACATCTTCCAAACCCATGATCATCTAGAAAGACAGCAGATACATGGAATGTCACCAACTGCATGTTCGCCTCCAAGCCAGTCACCATCCTGATTTGGAAATATGTCACGTTTCCTTCAATGGCGCTGGGTCAAAATTCTGGAATTTCCAACAGCATTGTGGGTCTGCCTACAGCACATTGGACTGCAGGAGTTCAAGAAGGCTGTTAGCCATCACCACCTCAAGGACAACTCAGGACAGGCTATAAACGCTGGTCACTGTCAGCCAATAGTACGTGAGAGAATTTTTAAAAAATTGCTGGGTTTCAATCTGAATTTTTTTTTTAAATGAAGAAGGAAAGTTTATACAACATTTTCATGGAGAAGTCAAAAACAAAATCAGCATGACCTGTAAGTGTAAGTAGTTAGAAGCTATCAACTCATCTTCAATACATTCTACCTCAATATGTGCACTTTCTACTCTGGGGACATAACTTGTCTGTATTAACAAGCTCCTGTCCAATGTTTCGATATATAATCTCAGCAAAACAAAAGATAAATATTCTTGTCAATTAAGACATTATTGAGATAATGTTGGCTTAAAACGTTGATGGTTGCATGGATATGCTGAATGTCGAATTTCCTGAGTACATTCCCAGCTGCAGACTGTATGTTGCTGCTCACTTATGTTTCTCTTCTACCTAAAATCAGACAGTTTAAACAAACAAGATTGGCATCCTCTTAATACTGCTAGATTTATCAATAATTTTGCCTGCTATTTAGAATCTTTGGCAGTCTCTTGTAGAGTTAATCTTTTCACCCACATTTCTTCATCTGGGATGAGAGCTGTGGAAAAAAAAAATTAATTATATTTAGAGTTGGTGCCAGCGTATAATTTTATAACAATGTGAAAAATTATGAAGGAAATAGATGAGAGAGAGAGAGAAGCAGGGTCTTTTTTCCCCACTAGAAAATGAAACTAGAACTAGGGGGCGTAGCCTCCAAACTAGAGGGAGCAGATTTAGAAATGAGTTGAGGAGGAACCTCTTTACCCCAAGTGTTGAGATTCTGTGGAAGTCCTTGTTCAGTGAAGCAAGTTGAGATAGATTTTTGAAGAGTAAAATAATCCAGGTTTATGGTGAGCAGGTTGGCAAGTGGAGCTGAGTCCACAAAAAGATCAGCCATGATCTTATTGACTGGTGGAGCAGGCTCGATAGGTTAGATGGCCTATTCCTGCTCCTATATCTTATGTTCTTATGCTAAGCCAGCAATGCCATGCTCATTGTCTGGATTACTGTATTATACCCAAAAATGTCTGTCTGATGAACTGTATTATACCCAAAAACGTCTGTCTGATGAACTGACCACTGGGACACAACCTCCTGGATTCCATACCTTTCAAGAAGTGGGCAGCATAGTGGCCCAGTGGTTAGCACTGCTGCCTCACAGTGCCAGGGACCTGGGTTCGGTTCCAACTTCGGGTGACTGTGTGTGGAGTTTGCACCTTCTCTCCGTGTCTGTGTGGGTTTCCTCTGGGTACTCCGGTTTCCTCCCGCAGTCAAAAGGTGTGCAGGTCCGGTGAATTGGCCATGCTAAATTGCCCGTAGTGTTCAGGGATGTGTAGGGTAGGTACTTCAGGGGTAAATATAGGAAAATGGGTCTGGGTGAGTTACTCTTTGGAGGGCTGGTGTGGACTTGTTGGGCTGAAGGGCCTGTTCCCACACTGTAGGGATTCTATATTTTGTATTCTGAAACCTGCCCGTGAGATATATATGTGCATTAAAACTGATGACTAAAGGCACTTACTGAAGGCTGTGACCTCTGGAAGCTGACTGCTGGCATGAGCACTGGACAAGGTGAGCAGAAATGAAAAGCTCTGTTAACTGAGAGGAGAGCCCAGGGAAAACTAAGACCATCTATTCATTCACCTTCTTGATCTGTTATTTTCCTCTGCAGCAGAGACTATCCTGCCAGAGTGGGACTCCTGACCACACCAGGGGATGTTTTACTACTGTTGATCACTGTGATGCAAACTGAGAGTGATGCCAATAATGTTGCAATGGGTTAAGTGTCTTACATGTATGGAAATATGAGCACTATTGTATGATGAGCATGTAACATATCTCTATGTATTGTCTCATAAGTTCATAAATTATGTTCTTACAAGAGTACAAAACATGATTTATGTATTCTTTTACAGGAGGTATTGTGTAATAATAATAATAATGTATCAAGCTTCCTGTGGTCTGCTGCGCAGGCATTTCATGCCTGAACTTGTTGGCTGTTATCATATGCAATTTGTGAGGCATGTTCAAAACCCTTGGAGGTCCACATCAGATTAATGACATTAACTCCTTTGAATGTTAGAAATAAAGAATGGCTCTGACTTGAATATCTGATGTTTCAAGTGTCGAGCATTTGATGCAGAAAAACATGCTAAGGTTTTAAGGAAAATATGTATATTTCAGTTGTAGGACTGACTGGGTAATAATGAGAATCTTGTTCTTCTCATAGAAATCCAAAGGTTTCTTTGTTTGTAATTTTGAGTGCGTCATAAAGGGATTAACAAAGGGAATAAATATGTCAAGGAAGTTTGACCCACCAGGTACATTTATTTTGAAACAAAAGAGGATGAAGGGCTCCTTTACATGTGATCATAATCTTTCTACCTCAGTCAATTTGAAACCTGAGTCTGGGCACAGTTAATGTAATGATATACCATTCCCTTGGAAATGGGAGACAAAATGTGAAGGTTTTTAGCAAAAACAGTACAGTTTTCCATAGCATGGTTTGGAAATTGCAATGCCCAAAACCTTTGCCAGATTGAAACAAGTTAGTCTTCAAATCATTTCATGTTGATGTTTACCCTTCTCTGAAGCAGGGATGGTCATCCCATATTAACTTTGCCTCTATCTCAGTGCTTGAAAAGTAGAAATAAACTGTTCTACAGTGAAGACATGGCAACTTCTTGAATCACTAATTCCACAACTTCCCAACTTCTGAAAGCTGTGGTAGTTTATTTAGTTCATTTAATCTTGTCTCTGTTTTTCTGTACTCTGTGCTATATCTTCCTAATTTTAAATACCTCTTCCGTGACCCTGCAATCTCATCTTTCCAAAGCAAATTGCCTTGAAGGTCCTTTTCTTCATATTTCCTCTTAACAGGCATGTTCTCATGCAACAAGAACGGAAGTTGCTGGAGAAATTCAGCAAAACTGCCTGCATCTGGGAAAGAGAAAACAGAATTAATGTTTTAAGTCCAGTGACCCTACTGAGTATCTCCAGTTTGTTTTAGTTTCAGATTTCTAACATCTGCAGTTTTTTGTTTGTTTATGGTTCTACTGCATCTTCTATAAGCCTTCGCTAATGAAGAATACAGAACTGGATAAGGTTTCCAGTCCTGACCTTGTTGCAGTTTGATGTGGAGTGATCTCCGCTATCATGTTCCATTCTTCAACCTAAAATTTAGAAAAAGCTCTTCTCAGAGTCTTATGTGCTTGACAAGCTGCTTTTCACTTCTCATGGACCTGATATCTTCATTCCCTCTTTGCTTGCACATCACTTAACATTGACACGTTTCAACTATAATTGCACATTCAGCCAATTGAAGAAAGGTTTCCATTACTCATTTTATTTATCAATCCAGTTATTTGAATTGTCAGTTTAGTTATGTGACCAATATATCGGACAACAGTGTGATCCAGACATCGTTACTCTCCCACAACCGTCCCTCACCCCACACCACATTGCACTGGAGTAGTTCAAGAAGGTAGCTCACCACAGCTTGAGGATGAGCAATTAATATAGGCCTTGCCAGTGATGCCCATACCTATGAACAAATCAGAAAGCATCATTCATATAACTAAGAAATGACTTGTTTTGATGTGTCTTTGCACCAGGGAGTGATGAGATGAGACATTTTTTGCATGACAACCACACAAAGGTCACAGTAAGCTAATGCGACTCGAGTGCAACAAATGTAGTTTTAAGGCAAACTTTAAGGAACATTTCATACTGAAATTGTAACCTTATGAGCTTCCAGCATTATTTGAATTGCTGTATTTAAAACGAAATTATAAAGCATCAGAGCCAAACCCAGCATTTCAAGTATAAGTCAGCATTTAGCCACTAATTATGCTGAGTGGATAATTCACGCTGATATTGCTCTGTACTGCTGAGGAGTGTTGCATTATCTAGCACTGTGTTTTGGATGATAAGTTTAATTGATGCCCCTTTGGCTCACTTGTGAGCAGTATTCCCTCTAATTTTTCTTTGCAGCTGCATGACTCTGAGATACCTGTGTGCAGTGACCTTCTGGAATTAGTGATGCCAATTGACATGCATAGAACTTTCAAGTGGCTGTCTCACACTGCTTAAAGGGAACATGGATTGTGAGTACAGAAGAACCCATGGCATTAATTAGAGTAGGAAAGCTCTCCCAGTGCCTTGACAATGCTTATCCTTCCTTCAACATTATCTGGTTGTGGCATGCTGCTATGTATTCACTGGTGCCTACTTCCTGACATTATACTGCAACTAAAACTGAGAGTGTGAAATGTCTTGAGATTCTGATTGTGCAACATAAATGAAAAAATTCCTTATTTTCAAGGTACAAATTTAAAATTGAATTTGTTTTCCTTAACATAATTTTGAAATATATTAAGAATATTTTTGTCAAGCAAGTAAATTAATTTGTTTTTTCATTATCTTTATTGACAGCTGCTAAATGCAAGTCATCTAGTACTTGACCATTTTCACATTTCAGTTTTGACAGTGAATGGGAGCAGGGGCCCAAACATTGGCATTCTAGGCATTTGGGTCAGTTTTAGAAATTTAGCTCTGGATTTAAGCAAGGAGCTGACTATAAACCAGGAAGCTTTCCTGCACTTCCTGTTCTGTGTGAAATCCATACAGTTGGTACGAGTCAAATTAGACAGGAGCTGGGGAATGTAGATTGGAAGCAGTTATTGAGGGCAAATCTACATCTGGCATGTGGGAGACTTTTAAAGACCAGTTGATTAAAGTGCAAGACATGCATGTCCCTGCAAAACTGAAGGATAGGAATAGCAAGATTCAAGAACCATGGATGACAAAGAAAATTGTAAACTTAGTAGAAACGAAAAAGAAAGCAGATGATAGGTCTAGGCAGCTACAAACTGACGAAGCCCTGGAGGAGAATCGAGAAATTAGGAAGGAAAGTAAACATGGAATTAAGAATTTGTGTTGCAGACGTTTCATTCCCTGTCTAGGTGACATCCTCAGTGCTTGGGAGCCTCCTGTGAAGCGCTTCTGTGATCTTTCCTCCGGCATTTATAGTGGTTTGAATCTGCCGCTTCTGGTTGTCAGTTCCAGCTGTCGGTTGCAGTGGTCGGTATATTGGCTCCATGTCGATGTGCTTATTGATTGAATCTGTGGATGAGTGCCATGCCTCTAGGAATTCCCTGGCTGTTCTCTGTTTGGTTTGTCCTATAATAGTAGTGTTGTCCCAAGCGACCACTAGGACTCATAACAGCACACAAACCAACAGCCACTCTCCGACAACAACTCACCAGAATGAAGGACGCAATAGCCAGCATGAGCAAAACCAATGTAGTGTACAAAATCCCATGCAAGGACTGCACAAAACACTACATAGGACAAACAGGAAGACAGCAAATGATCTGTATCCATGAACACCAACTAGCCACGAAACGACACGACCAGCTATCCTTAGTAGCCACGCACACAGATGACAAGCAACATGAATTCGACTGGGACAACACTACCATTATAGGACAAGCCAAACAGAGAACAGCCAGGGAATTCCTAGAGGTATGGCACTCATCCAGAGATTCAATCAATAAGCACATCGACCTGGACCACTGCAACGGACAGCTGGAACTGACAACCGGAAGCGGCAGATTCAAACCACGACAAATGCTGGAGGAAACATCACAGAAGCGCTTCACAGTAGGCTCCCAAGCACTGAGGATGTCACCTAGACAGGAGACGAAACGTCTGCAACACAAATTCCCAGCTCGGCGAACAGAACCACAACAACGAGCACCTGAGCTACAAATCTTCTCGCAAACTATGGACTTAAGAAGGCTAGAAGGAGTCATGAAATGTCATTAATCAGCAGAGTTAAAGAGAATCCCAAGGCGTTTTATGCATGCATTAGAAGAAAGAGGATATCAAGAAAAAGAGTAGGTCCACTCGAGAACAAAGGAGGGGAGTTATGCATGGAGCCACAGGAAGTGGAAGAGATCTTTAGTGAAGGACATGACTGATGTTGAGGTCAGAGACAAACGTGAGAATACTTTAGAGAATGCCAGTATGTTGAAGGAGAAAGTTTTGGGTGTCCTAAATTGCATTGAGGCAGACAAGCCCCCAAGGTCAGATGGGATCTATCCCACGTTACTGCACAGGCATGGGATGAAATATCTGGGGTATTAGCAGATATTCTCACATCCTCTTTGACCACATGTGAGGTTCTAGAGGACTGGAGATTAACCAGTGTTTTTCCATTGCTTAAGAAAGGAAGCAGAGATAATCCAGGAAGTTGTAGGCTAGTGAGCCTGATGTCTATGGTTGGAAAGCTCTTGGAGAAGATACTGATGGACAAGATAAATGCACATTTGGAACAAAATGGACTAGTTAGTGTCAGGCAGCATGGTTTTGTACAAGGAAGGTCATGTCTCAACAACCTGATTGAAGTTTTTGAAGAGGTGACAAAGATAATTGACCAGAAAAAGGTCGTGGATGTAGTTTATATGGACTTTAGTAAGGCATTTGCTAAAGTCCCACATGGCAGATTGGTACAAAAACTAAATTCAAGGTGGGCTGGCTATATGGATACAAAACTGGCTTGGTCATAGAAGACAGAGGGTAGTGGTGGAAGGGTTTTTCAGTGTGGAGACCGGTACCTACTAGTGTTCCACAGGGATCAGTCTTTGATCTTCTGTTGTTTGTAGTTTGGAGGATCAAATTTAGGTGTGAATTACACTGTAAATGGCAGAATCCCTAGGAACATTAACATACAGACAGATCTGGGTGTCTGGGTGTGCAGGTCCTCAGTTCCCCAAAAGTGACAACACAGGTAGCCAAGGTGATTAAGAAGGCATATGACATGTTTGTCTTTATCAGCCAGGGCATTCAGTGTAAGAGTTGGTGAACCATGTTGTCGCTATACAAAATGCATGCATTTAGAGAATTCTGTATAGTTTTTGTCATCACACTACCAGAAGGATGTTGAAGCTTTGGAGGCAGTGCAGCGCAGGTTTGCCAGGATATTGTCTGGTCTTGAGGGCATTGGCCAAGAAGAAA
Source organism: Chiloscyllium punctatum (assembly GCF_047496795.1). NCBI lineage: Eukaryota > Metazoa > Chordata > Chondrichthyes > Orectolobiformes > Hemiscylliidae > Chiloscyllium > Chiloscyllium punctatum. The sequence goes on along the minus strand of NC_092742.1, from coordinate 104,606,878 downwards.
GGTTAAAAAAGCTGAGGTTGTTTGCACTGGAATGACAAAAGCTGAGAGGAGACCCGATAGAGGTCCAAAATGTTATGAGAGGCATAGATATGGTGGCTAGTCAGAGGCTTTTTCCCCAGGGTGACGTTTCAATTACAACGGGCCGCAGCTTCATGGTGAGAGGGGGAAAGTTTTTAAAGGAGATGTGCGAGGGAAGTTTTTCATGCAGAGAGTGAGGGTCGGAGCCTGGAATGCACTGCCAAAAGAGGTGGCAGAAGCAGGCACATTGGCCATGTTTAAAAGGCAGCTGGATGTTTACATGAATAGGGAGGCAATAGAGGGATATGGACTGAATAAGGACAGAAGGTTCGTTTTTTAGTTTAATCAGGCATGATGGTTGGCACCAGGCTTGGAGGGCTGATGAGTATGTTCCTATGTACTTCTCTTTTGTTCATTTTTTTTTCGTATTTAATCATAAGGAAGGTAGGTGGTTTGCTTTATTTCAGTGTTTAGAAACAAGCCATGTAAAATATTCCCAAATTAGATACTTGGACATGAGTAACAGATTAAAGTTTGGTGCAGGGGAAATCTGGATTTTACGAACTAGCAAACCATTAAAACTGTAATGGCTCAGTATTTGTGTTCTGCAGTTTGTAATCTTGAGAGTGGATTAGTGTTTTGTGGCACATCTGTTGAGATGCGTGCATACCAGCACCATCTGATATGAATTTTTTAAAAATTAAAGTGTCTTTCTGAAGTAGTAGATAATCATTGGTTTAATTGTTAGATGCTGCTTATAACTGACTTTCTTGGCTTGGGGTGTCTCCCTGACTATCTGGTTTATCCAGTTACTTGAAAAAAATGTTGAAAGTTTGAATAATTCTTTAATAAGATTAAACTTATATTTTCATTTAATTGTAAAATTTAGCAGGAAACCCAGGAAAGACGGTAAACAGAGAGTTCCCCTGTAAGTCTCACGCTATACTGACTTGAAAATATATTGCTGTTCCTTAATGGTGTTGGGTCAAAATCTTTGAACTTCATTGTTACTGCACCTATATCATGTGGACTGCAGCGGTCCAAGAATATAGCTCGCCATCACCTTCCCAAGGGAAATGAGAGATGGGAAATAAGTGCTGCTCAACCAGCAATATCTACACTGCATGAATGAACTTACACAAAGGTAACGAATTTCAGGAAGCACTTTGCAAACATCTACTTCAGTATGATGGGCCAAATGACTGGCTGGCTCTGTTCTGAATTATTTTATGAATTATGTATTTTATTTGTTGTCAAATTAACCATTACTCAATCACTACCAAAATAGATACAAAGCTGTTACTCAAATACATAGTTTTCATAAAATAACAGAATTGTACCAATTCATTAGACTATATACTTTTAGATCTGTGATTGTCTACTGGCTCAGTTGTGGCACTCTTACCACTGACGCCAAACTACGGGAGGTTGAAGACCCCTTCAGCACTTGTGCAGATTACCTAGACTGGCACCAGGTGAAATCTTATGAGACCTGTGGAAGCAAGACCAGAACAGAAATCTATAAGGTTTCTATTGGAATGGCAGGGAGATATGTTCTAGTCTCTGGACAATCACGCCAGAGGCATTGATAGTGGCTATCTGCCGGCAAAAGTGGATGATCGTTTGAGACCAGAATGGAGAGACGCTGGGAGATTGCTGGCAGTGGACAGACATCCAGCTTCGCCTCATTGCAGCCACAAATAATTTCACACACCACCTGATGGTATCTCAGTGTTGAGGTGACCTACCACTGCAGCACCCACTTCTGTTAGTGGGGCTACCATCAGAGGATTGCTGCGCACCCTGACATTGGGCAGTCTGGGTATCTGTTCTATCTGCCAGCTCTAATTGGATAGTTTTCCCCGGAAACATTTCCTCATTAACTCTTGTTGGATGAGGGCCTTTGTTGGGATCCTGACTTGTATCTTCAAAGATGGCACGATTCTGTCCTCCATTGGCAATACGAATGGGTTCTGATTTTTCAGAAGTGCTAGCTTTCCAATAAGATATTAAACAAAGGCTGTTGAGTATCTGCTTTGAGGAGGAATAGGAGAATTTTCTTGGTGTTCTACCAATATTTGCTAGCTGCTAGAATCACTGACAAGAAATGAGCTGTTCACTTATCTCATTTGTGTTTATGATACCTTGTTGCACTACTTGATTTGTCAATAATTACATTTCTGTCATAATTCATTTGCAATAAAGCTCTTCAGTAGAAGTGTTATGTAATGAATGGTGCTATGTAAATCTGCATTCTTTAATGAAGATGGAACTAGGTTTGCAATTGATGGTAGAATTGCTAATCGCCAAAAGAGTCTTATGAAAACATATAGAGTCAGAGCATTGAGTACAGGAGTTGGGATGTCATGATGTGACTGTACAAGACATTGGTTAGGCCACTCTTAGAATATTCCGTACAATTCTAGTTGACCTATTATTGGAAGGATGTTGTTAATCTGCAAAGGATGCAGAAAAAGATTACAGGCATGATTCCATGGCTGAAGAGTTTGAGTTATAAGGAGAGGCTGGATAGGCTGGGTCTTTTTATCCTGGAGCACCGAAGGCTGAGCGGTGACCTTGGAGAGATTTGTAAATCAGGAGGGGCATAGATAAGGTGAATAGTCCCCCAAGGTAGGGGAGTCCAAAACTAGAGGGCATAGGTTCAGGCTGAGAGGGGAAAGATTTAAAGGGGACCTGAGGGGAAATTTCTTCAGTGTAATGGTGCATGTATGGAATGAGCTCCCAGAGGAAGTTGGGTACAAGTAAATATTTTAAAAGCTAATTGGGTGCTAAATGAATAGAAAAGGTATGGAGGGATGGGCTAAATGCAGGCAAATGGGCCTAATTCAGTTTAGAATACCTGGTCGGCATAGATAAGGTGGCCCAAATGATCTGTTTCTGTGCTGTATGACTCTCTAAATTGCTGGAGAAACTCAGCAGGTCTGATGTCACCTGTGGAGTGAAAGCAGAGTTAATGTTTTGGGTCCACTTACCCTTTGTTAGAACTACTAGTAGTTAGGTAAAAGTGGTATACTTGCTGAAGAGAGGAGGGGAAGGAGTAAGCGAATAGGTGGAAACTGTAGAGAGAGACAGTTAGGCATACAAAGGGATGCATAATGGTGAGCAAGGGAGGGAAAAAAACTGATAATGGGGACCATAATTAGATGAAATGGATTGGCTGTGCTGAAAGCAGCCCATGTCATGACAGGGCCAGAGGTATGTGTAGGTAAAGGACATTTGTAATTCCTGAAGAAGGGCTCATGCCCGAAACGTCGATTCTCCTGCTCCTTGGATGCTGCCTGACCTGTTGCACTTTTCCAGCAACATATTTTCAGCTCTGATCTCCAGCATCTGCAGTCCTCACTTTCTCCCATATGTAATAGGGTGTTCAAGTTATAAAATCATTGAGCCCTGAATGCTGCAGTGTCACCAAGCAGGAAATGAGATGCTGTTCTTTCAGTTTGTGCTTATGAGCAATGCAGCAGGCCTGAGACAGAAGTGTTGGCGAGGGAACACGGTGGTGTGTTGAAGTGGCAGGCAACTGGAAGCTTAGGTTTGTTTGTGCAGGCAGAATGTGTAGGTGATGTATAAAGTAGTTGCCCAGTCTGTTACTAACCTAATTTAGTAACCTAAGTAATAGCACCAAGAAGTCGTCATTCGGTCCCTTGAGGCTGCTCTACCACTCAAGATTATTGCTGATCTGATTGTGATCTTAACTCTGCCTTCGTTTAACTCTGCTTACCTTGTTAATCATAAATCAACCAAACACTGCTTTAATATATTCAATGACCCAGCTTCCACTGATCTCAGAGGAAGTCAGAGTCATAGGGTACTCCGGCACAGAAACAGGCCCTTTGGCCCAAGGTGGTTCAAGCTGACCAAAATGTCCATCCACGCTAACCCCATTTCCCTGTATTTGGCCCATATGCTTCTAATCCTTTCCTATACATGAATTCTAAAATGTAACAACCTCCCTCTGGTTCTAGATTTGCCCACAAGAAGAAATCTCATTGTATCTATCCTGTCATGTCCCCTCAGAATCTTTCATATTTCAGTTCCCAAGAGCGTAGGCTCAACTCAGACTAGAAGTTGGTGCAGTTGAAGGCCTTGTTTTGGGCCTGTTCTTGGTTCATCTTCCTTACCAAACCATCCTCCTCTCCTATCACCCCTCAGCCCATCACTTTCCCTGATGTTTGCTCCCCTTGCTGCCCAACACACACTCATTCAGGGTGAGACAGTGAGGGGTTTTTTTGAGTACCTCTTGGTCACTGGTTTTCTGCAAATGTTATAATTAGAACATAGAACATAGAAAAATACAGCGCAGTACAGGCCCTTCGGCCCTCGATGTTGCGCCGACCGAAGCCTACCTAACCTACACTAGCCCAATAATCTCCATATGCTTGTCCAATGCCTGCTTAAATGACCATAAAGAGGGAGAGTCCACCACTGCTACTGGCAGGGCATTCCATGAACTCACAACCTGCTGAATAAAACATCTACCCCTAACATCTGTCCTATACCTACCACCCCTTAATTTAAAGCTGTGTCCCCTAGTAACAGCTGATTTCATTAGCGGAAAAAGGTTCTCACTGTCAACCCTATCTAAACCCCTACTCATCTTGTACACCTCTATCAAATCTCCCCTAAACCTCCTCTTCTCCAATGAGAATAGCCCCAAATGCATCAGCCTTTCCTCATACGATCTTCAATCGGGAGGTTCTTAAAAGAAATCAGCTGTCTGACATGGGAAGGGAGATTCTGTGACAACCAGAGGCTAAGATGCAAGGAAACTGCTTCAGATGCAGACAATTGTTCCCCACCTCCCCCACCCCCAAATTTACAAAAGTGAAGATGGAAGAGAAGGACTGCAAAAGGGGGCCTGCAAAAATCAGGAGGAAAGTAAAAAGGACAGCAAATGTATGGGAAGGAGAAAGAGGGGTTCCAACAATTGGGGAACAGAGAAGGACAAAAAATGGGGAGAAAAATGTTCTATAAAAATGGTGGGAGAGAGAGCACAATTGCAAAGGAGAGAAAAGGTATTCAGAAGGGATGGTAGCAAGAGGTTTTCAAGAGGGGCACAAAAAGGAGAAGACAGAGGAGCTGCAGCATGTGAAGGAGTGGTTTTAAAACTTACAGCTAAGGAATACTCAGCTTACTGGGAACCTGGAAAACTAAGAAAATTGTTTATAAATCAATATGGAGTCCCTAGCTTAAGGCTGCAGGAATTTGAGACGTACTAATATGGGGGCAAAAATTAGTGGAGGTAGTGAAAACTGTCAGTTTGTTGTTGTAATATCAAATAGATTTATTTTATAAAGCTTTTCATTTATGTTAACACATTTAAGTGTCTTCAGTGGTGTGACATAGTTGAGGTGTAGTCACTGTGTTAGAGACAAAGAAGACAAGCAGGAGGCAGGAAGAGCACAGTAAGCCGGACAGCATCAGGAAGTTGAGAAATCCAATGTTTCGGTTATAACCCTTCTCCAGGATTGGGGTGGGGGTAGGGGGAGTTGCAGATAAAGGGAAGGGTAATAACTGTTTAGTTGTGACCTTAAGTCTGTGGAACGTGTTTTAGGATGATAGCTTTTTAAGTGTGGCAGTTAAGTGTTACCTTATGCCTGTTGTCTTTTGCCAATTGAAATCCATTGGCATCAGGGAGTGGTGATGATTTCTTCTAATTCTGCTCCCTCATGCCAACAAAAATACAGAAGGTATTGTTACTACGTGACTGCAATATCTCATGAAGGAGTTGGTGAGAATGAAAGTCGAGGCCCTGAAATCCGAAATGTCACCCACATTATAGCCCTTGAGATAAACTTGGGGGAGCTCTCAGAAAAACTCAGAGAGAGACTTCTGTCCTTTGCACAGGTAGATTAGAGAAGAAAATTGAAAACTGAAAAAGGAAGCTTGTGACAAATGTTAGAAATAAAAGATCAAGAGGGTCAGGTTGTAGGGAAGAAAGAGTGCTGTTCCTGATGAGTTAATGAAAGCTGATTTCATAAATGATTTTAAAATCATGCTGGACAAATCATCGAGGAGAAACAACTTATAGGCACTATTGCCCCACTGGTGTCAGCACTACAGCCTCAGACACTGATCCCCAGATTCCATCCTCCCTGGTGTTGGTTAGTAGCTACTAGTTCTTGAACGTGGATTGGAGGTTGCAAGAGTTGGGGGGATGGGTGAGGGGCTAGTTGGGGTGAACAGCTCAGTACAGGTTATGGATGGCATGGCAAGAATTAAGTTGAGGATGGGATGAGATAAGAGGGATAAATGGTTTGGGATACAGTGTGACATGAGTAATAACTTGGGAAGAATGGAATAGGATGTGAACTTGAATAAGAACCATTGCAATAAAGCTGCTAATTTCATCACAAATGTATATAGGTTTCTACTTACAGGTAAGCTACTCATTATTCTCTGTACACAGGAGTCAGGCAGAGAAGTTGAGGCAGTTTCTCCTAGCCAGAATCCCAAGACAATGAACTTATGCAGAACCAATAACAACGATCAGGAGGCAAACCTAGGTCAAGGGTAGCAGACAGCAATTTGCATTATACTTAGCTCAATGCAACCACCAGCTGCTGACTTTAGAAAACTAAAAGGAGATGCAGAATTGGCTTCAAAAGACAGAAAAATTTGAGTTTTGAATAAGCCAAAATCAAAAACCTTTGGAGATGATTATATAATTAAATGACTCCGAGTCGGTGACAGCCCGTGTGGAGTTTGCATGTTCTCCCTGTGTCTGCCTGGGATTCCTCCTGGTGCTCCAGTTTCCTCCCGCAGTCCAAAGATGTGCATGTCAGGTGAATTGGCCATGCTAAATTTCCCATAGTGTTCAGGTATGTGTAAGTAGTGGCTCAGTGGTTAGCACTGCTGCCTCACAGTGCTGGGTTCGATTCCAGCCTCGGGTGACTGTGTGTGGAGTTTGTACATTCTCTCCCTGCATCTGCGTGGGTTTCCACCGGGTTCTCCAGTTTCCTCCCACAGTCCAAAGATGTGTAGGTCAAGCGGATTGGCCATGCTAAATTGCCCATAGTATTCAGGGATATCTAGGTCAGGTGCATTAGTCAGGGATGAATATAGAGTAGGAGAATGGGTCTGGGAATGTTACTCTTCGGAGGGTTGGTGTGGACTTGTTGGGCCGAAGGGGTTCTATTAAAAAAAAGTTAGGTACATTGGCCAGGGGAAATGTAGAGTAATAGGGTAGGGAATGGGTCTGGGTAGGTTACTCTTTGAGGATTGGTGTGGGCTTGTTGGCCAAATGACCTGAGTCTGTGTTCTATGATAGCGTCAATCTTTGTCCTAGTTTTTCTTTATTAAAATTAATCATTTAATCAATCATAAATATTTTCCTTGCTAAATACGGTAGATGAAGTCCAAGCGTCTTTTATTAGATCCAGATGTAAAGCACACATTTCCACTAACAATGCTAATGTGCTAAATGGATCAAAAGCTACTATTGTATTTTTTTTTGTTTCACATGGAAGGAACATAACCAGAAGAAAAGCAAATTTAGTAGTGCTCAAGTAAGAGTTATTAATAAAAGTTTGCAACAATGAGTATTTCTTTACAACACTTCAATCTAACCCCAAGCACACGTGCGCATGCACACACACAGACGCACACACTTTCTCTCTCTCTCTCTCTCTCTCTCTCTCTCTCCCTCTCTCTCTCTCTCTCTCTCTCTCTCTCTCTCTCTCTCTCTCTCTCTCTGTCTCTCCCTCTCTCATGCATGCTTAGAGGGCTTGAATTGTTCATGTATATGAATCATTTCACCCTCAGTGTCAATATAAAATGCTATTCCTGTTATGAGCAAAAGGAAAGCCAATTTTGAAATATGTTGAGAGTATCTGAAAAAAATGAGAATCTTCTCCAGTTTAAAAAAGGCAAATTTCCAATTTTTATGTAGTTGTTCACTGCAATTAAGTAATGAGAATTATATATTTGAATTGCATAGTCTGTGATTTTTGATGCAAAAAGTGCATGAAAGTGTGGAGACCATATGGCTCAAACAATGGTTTAATCTTTGTTTGCTCCCCACCTCTTACAGCTGAATATTCTCCAGTCCCCACAGGCTCCACTGAAAGCAGAAACCCAGATTCAATTAATACACAAAACAGACTTTCTTCTACAGTCTGAGACATTTAAAACTGAATCAGAATGTTAAAGAATTAATGCAGTCTTGCAAATACTATGGAGAAATAAAGCCAGAGTCACATTCCACACCCACATCTACTGGGCACTTTTCTTTGTAGTCAAAGAATATTTATTTCTTGACAAGTAGGCTGTTTTTCTTAATATTTTATGCATATGGCATAGTTTTATGTTTGGACATATACTTCACTGAGAAAGAATGGAAGCAAGATGAGGGAGAAAGGAACACAGATTTACCAGTGAGTTAGATGAAAAAAAAACAGAACTACTAACACAGGCCAGTTAGACCAAATAGTCTACCTATGCAGCAATTGCATTTCGTACAGTTAGTAACCTAGGTGTAGATCAACACTTGATTACAATTCTACCAATCAGATGCCCAGAACCAGTTGTCTGAAGGTGCCATTTGCTGCCGCTGCTGCAATTGCAGGAAATGTGCTTTCTATCAATTTAGTGGCATTGTCTGTGATATCATTACCAACAATACAAGTGAGGGACAAGTACTTTTGATCTCCCCACTTTTACAGCTATTTTATTCCTGCATCAGCAGCTCTGCGGCTATTTCCACCCCAACCTAGCAGTTACAGAGTTGTACATCATGGAAACAGCCCCTTCCATGCTGATCAGATATCCTGAAATGATGTAGTCCCATTTGCCGGTCTTTGGTCTATATCCCCCTAAACACTTCATATTGATATCCCCACTCGGATGCCTTTTAAATGTTGCAATTGTACCTGCCTCCACCTCCTCATATGGCAGCTAGTTCCATATAAGCACCGCTCTTGGAGCGAAAAAGTTGCCCCTCAGATCCCTTTTAAACCGTTCCTCTCTCACCTTAAACTTATGCTCTCTGCTTTTGAATTCCCACACGCTGGGAAAAACGCCTTGGGTTTTCATCGTATCTATGCCTCTCATTGTTTTATAAATCTCTATAAAGTCACCCCACAGCCTCCAAAACACTTCAGGAGAAAATAGCCCAAGTTTACTCTGCCTCTCCCCATAGCTCACTTTGTTACTCCTCTAAACATACACTGCCTCAGCCCCTTTAGCTTAATTATGAGCCTCAGCAGCAAATGCATGAGAGCACAAATCAACCTGTTATTGGAGGCTGCTTCTCATAGATTCTATCTGTTCTCCCCATGCGGATGACTTTTCTGTGGTTGAAGTTTCCACTACTCTTTGTGTTTCGTATTGGTTAGGACTTTTTAAACTCTCCTCTGAAATGGTATATCAAATCACTCAGTTCAAAGGCAATTAGAAGTGGGCAACAAATATTGACAATGCCTGTGATGCCCATATCCCATGAATAAATAAAAAGATAAAATGTTTATTTAAAAATAAATCCTTGTGTATGGTTTATTTATCTGTTGTGCTATATTGCTTGATGCCTCTGCTTGTATTTCAAGGTTCCCTTTTTCCTCAGCTCCACCTACACTTCCAAGCACTAAGTGATCTCTGTATTCAACCAAAAATGTATGACTCGCAAATTTAATCTGTGTACAATTTCATTTGCTGATTATTTGCTTCTTGTACAAGTTTATCGATGTCCTGTGATTTGGTGCAGCCCTTCATGGTTATTACTGTTGCTGCCAATTTTGGTATCTTCATCTGCAAATTTTGTCTTTGACTCCAAAGATCATTGATTTTAGAAGCTGAATTTAAACCTGCAGATGCTGGAATATGTATTCTGATCAAGAATCATACAGATGCAAAACATGAGCTTGCCCTCTATCAATAAATGGTGCCTGACCTATTGTGATCTCCAATATTTGTTGTTTCAGTTCAAACCTGTTGAGCTGAGTTCTAAAGCATTTACATCCTCACTCCTTCAATCACTAACTCCTTTAATGGAGTCCATTATCCCCACACCTCTTCATGTTATTAACCTTTTGTGCAGTCATTGTCTTAAGTCCCTGCATTTAACCTTAGAACATAGAAAAATACAGCGCAGTATTTTTCCCTTTGGCCCTCGATGATGCGCTGATCCAAGCCCACCTAACCTACACTAGCCCACTATCCTCCATATGCCTATCCAATGCCCGTTTAAATGCCCATAAAGAGGGAGAGTCTACCACTGCTACTGTGTGTATCAAGCCTGTTGAAAATGGGCATCAATCATTTTATAAATGCTGACCATTTAAATTAAAACCGGAATATATTATCTGAGATAGAACAGCTAAATGTTTTGAAAAGGCCTCTTTGTTACATTGGTAAAGGGCAGTGCTCAGAATGTGAACCTGTTTTATCCCTTTCAGATTCTGAACTACCCTATAAATGCAATGTACTTCTATCAGTTTTCTTTTTTCTGTATTGCCACATGACATGCTTAAATATTTCTTAGATAACTAAATTTCACCCTGCTGAAAGCATTTTAAACTTAAAACCTTAAAATGAAATCAGCCTAGGTAAAGCAGAAGAAATATTGTTCTCTCTTCTCGTAAAAGTACATGCAACGATAATCCAAGATGTTGAATATGTACCTCGTTCCCATCTATCAGTTGAAAAAGGGCAGAAGCAATCTGATGTTTTCCTTCCTATTAGGAATTATTTAGCCTTGAAATTGCACATTGCTGAAAGTCATTGCTGTGGGCCCACCACTCCTTTCATGAAAGGTGCCATGTCTTGTTCACCATTCTTCTTAGCTTTCAAGCTCTGAGTTATTAAACCACTCTCAGCATTAATAATTGAATCATCTTCAACATAACTAATTTTCAAGGTCAGGTGAATTCTGTTAGGAAAGTAAACACATTAGACTTCTTTCTAGATTAGTGGTGCTGGAAGAGCACAGCAGTTCAGGCAGCAACCAAGGAGCAGCGAAATCGACGTTTCGGGCAAAAGCCCTTCATCAGGAATAAAGGCAGTGAGTCTGAAACGTGGAGCGATAAGCTAGAGGAGGGTGAGGGTGGGGAGAAAGTAGCATAAAGTACAATGGGTGAGTGGGGGAGGGGATGAAGGTGATAGGTCAGGGAGGAGAGGGTGGAGTGGATAGGTGGAAAAGGAGATAGGCAGGTAGGACAAGTCCAGACAAGTCATGGGGACAGTGCTGAGCTGGAAGTTTGGAACTAGGGTGAGGTGGGGGAAGGGGAAGACTACTTGTTTATTTCCAGCCCTACTTTGTAGGATCACTGGTCCTCCGTGGAACAATTTCCGCTAATAGCCGATATGGCGACACAGGTTTTGCTATGCTTAAGTTCTAAAGAATGATTCCTCTCAATGGAATGCGTGAAGCCAGGAATTGTTGATATTATTGATTTTGTTTAACATTTTGCACCAGCTAAGTTTTTCTTTTTTTACTCTGCACAGATCATGTACAAATGCTACTTATATCTACAGTATAAGTAAGGGAACTGATTAGATTGCTTTCGTTCTTTCAGAGCACTCAACTCTGTCAGAAATATTCTCATCAATTCAAACTCTTCATATTATCCTCTATAAATTTAAACATCCTTGAATTTAAGAAGATAAGAACTGGGATAAAGCTGTCAAAAATCTGCTCAGCCATTCACAGCAATTTAATATGGGCAGTATCCAGGTTTGGGCTGGCAAGTGGCAAGTAACACTTGGGTTATGTAAATGCCATCTCCAGCGATAGACAACCTAACCATCATACCTTGTCATTCGATGGCATTATCATCGTGGAATCCCACACTATTAATATCCTGGGGCTTATTATTGACCATAAACAGAACTGAACTCTTCCCTGTAAATACAGTGGCAACAAGAGCAGGTCAGAGGCTAGGAAAACAGCAGCATGTAACTCACTTCCTGACTCCCCAGAATCTGTCCACCAACTGCAAGGCATAAATTAGGAATATGATAGAATGCTTCCCACTTGCTTGGGCGGATGCAGCTCCAGTAGCACTCAAGAAGCATGACATCATCCAGGACAAGGTAGCCCATTCCATTGCTATCGCATCCACCAGCATCTACTCCGTTCACCACTCGTCTCAGCAGCAGCAGGATGTACAATCTACCAAGAAGCACTGCAAAAATTCACCAAAGGTCCTTAGACAGCAACTTCCGAATACTTCGATTCGATTACTTACAGTGTGGAAACAGGCCCTTCGGCCCAACAAGTCCACACCGCCCCGCCGAAGCGCAACCCACCCACACCCCTACGTTTACCCCTTATCTAACACTACGGGCAATTTAGCATGGCCAATCCACCCTGACCTGCACATCTTTGGACTGTGGGAGGAAACCGGAGCACCCAGAGGAAACCCACGCAGACACAGGGAGAATGTGCAAACTCCACACAGACAGTCGCCTGAGGCGGGAATTGAACCCAGGTCTCTGGCGCTGTGAGGCAGCAGTGCTAACCACTGTGCCGCCGTGCCGCCCTACTTGCCTGGATGAGTGCCGTTTCAATAAACTCAACATGCTTAATACCTTCCAGAATAAGCATCCTGCTTGATTAACACCACATAGACAAAGCACCACTCTCTCCACAATGAAGCTCAGTAGCAGCAATGTGTACCATTTACAAGATATACTGCATAAATTCAGCAAGGCTCTTCATACAGCACTGTTGGAGCCCAGAATTATTTCCATCTAAAGGACAAACACAGCAGATAGGAACACTGCCACTTACAAGTTCCTCTCCAAACCACTCACCATCTTGAATTGGAAATACATTGCTGTTCTTTCACTGTTACTGGGTCAAAATCCTGGAATTCCCTCCATCATGGCATTGTGAGTGTAGAGCAATGGTTCAATAAGACAGCTCACCAATACTTTCTCAAGGGCAACCAGGGTTGGGCAATCCCAGCCAGCGATGCCCATATCCCATGTGTAATTTTAAAAAAAAAGTCCTGTTCAACTTTGCTTCACAGGCGAACCTTTTACCCTGGAATTGAGTTGTGAGCAGTCTCTGAACTGCTTTTAACAATTGTATTCTTTATAAAGTAAGGGGAACACAATTATGTAAAGCATTCCCTACTCTGCCCTGTCATTGCCCAGATACTTAACTAGTCTTTTTATCTCCACAGTCTCTTAGTTTTCTCTTCACAAGTCACTCTCTCATCTACCTTTTGTATTGTCAGCAAACATAGGTACTTGCTCTGTCTTCATTCAGGTCATTAATATATACTGTAAATGGCGGAAGCTGCAGCATGGATTTTCTGTTCCTCTCTGCATCATGGCCCGCCAGCTTCTCCATTAACTAAGTCTCTATCCCTTTGGTGAGAATGGTCACATTTAATGGCTTTGTATGTAACACACAATTGCCTTTTGTTATTCCCTTTCTTGTCCTCCAGTTTTAAAAGTCTTTCTGGTTCTTAAGTATCTTGTGTAAATCAAACACCAGAAGTGTGAAAAATATCCCAGCTTCAACTCCCAAGGTAAACTGTTGTGCTTTAATTGTTGATTGTGGGTAGGGTCATCCATTTCCCATGAGAAGTTTGTGTTTTTTACAAATTAAAAAAGTTATGACCATGAATAGAGTTTCTTATCTGTGTAAATAGGAATGTTGATTATAGTCTGCAATCTTTACATGGGTTTCAGAATGAGAGCACTGACAAGCTTCACTCTTGCCACCCGATTATACTGAAGAATGTCACCATTTCACTCCCAGTCTGCAGGCTGGGGTATCGTACATAATTACCCAAAACCATACAATTACTGATCTGGAACCTATCAATCTGTGCCAGGATAGCACAGTTAATGAGGGATTTCTGTACAATTAAACTTTGTTTTAGTCTGATGTCACATGGCGAATATTGAGATCTGTGCAAGTGGTTTGAACTTTGTTTCATAATATTCTGAGATTGCTTTTTGAGGATCAAAATATCTTGAACCAGAATACAGGAGAAAATTGCACTTGATTTTTCTACTAGAGCCCTCCCATTTCAAGACAAATGTATTTTCAGATATTTTAGTAAAGGGATTTAATGAAAGAATTCTTGCTAACAGCTGTGGCATGACAAAGATACATTAATTATCAGTCAACATTCAAGTTTGAGAGCTACACATCAGCTCGATGCTATTTTGTTTTTGGAACTTAGTTCCAGGATTTAGATGAAACTTAATATGCTTAGTAAATGTAACAAATTTGGATCTCTTGCTGTAATACCATTAACATATTTAAAAGAGATAAACAAGGCAAATATAAAATTATACTTTCTAATATTTTAGATTTGCAAATATGTTTAAACAAGAAAAAGGGTTCGAGCCTGATCCTATCTATATCTTAAGTACGCAGTCTGAAGAGGTGGATTGTGTTATGCATCTGCATGCATATGATTATAGTACATAGATAAGTAAGTAATCCTTTCATCTGATCTTAGCTCCTCTTTTCTAGAAAAGTCAGTCTTGTCATGGCATCTAGCTGGCTCTTGAAAAACGTTTATTGCTTGCATTGCTATTGCTGAAAGTCTATTCCTGGTCCTGAGTATTGTGGTATAAAATAATGTTCCCTCGTATTGGGCTGAAATGCATGTTTGAACCAGCCTTGCCTGATGTCATGAACTGCCTTAAATTAGTACTCTGAATCTTTTTAATGAACAATCTAAGTCTGAAAGTCTTGAATCACTTTTTGCAACAGGGATTCATCATCCATAATGAGATTCCCATTGAATTTGTTTGAAGGTTCCAAACATTGTATAGAGGTAAAGTAAAATGGGTACCAAACCAAAGAAGGAAACTGGCAACCATTTTCTTGTGTTACAACGAGTATTACAACTGACTAGCAGTGTAAATGTAGGACTTCACTTCTTCTATCAAAGATCTAATTCACTTCTGTAAGTTGCAGCATGCTAGTACTTAGTTATCTGTTGCGCTCATAGTTCATGCTTTGGTGGAACGAGACTTCATCTTAATTGTCTGCTGGTACGTGAAACTGTCTGCATTCTCTTTAAGATGGATATGATGTTTAAAGTAGACAAGCAGGAGGCTGGAAGAACTCAGCAAGCCAGGCAGCATCAGGAGGTGGAGAAGTTGATGTTTCAGGTGTAGCCCTCCTTCAGGGCTGAGGGTGGGTGTAAGGGAAGCTGCAGATAAAGGGGGTGGCGGGAGCAGGGTGGTGAAGTGAAGATCGGTGAAGGCAGGCAGAGGGTATGACCTAGTTGATCAATGGGAGGAATGAATCCAGATGGTGGCTGGGAGGAGTTGGGAAAGGAGTCAGGGGAAGGGAGGTTATTTGAAATTGAAGAACTCAATGTTGAGTCCTCCGGGCTGTTGGCTGCCCAGGTGGGAGATGAGGTGTTTTTCCTCCAATTTGTGGTTGCCACAAAGAACTAAACCACAAATTGGAGGAACAGCAATTCATCTTCACCATCCTTGGCCTCCTTCATTGCCAACAAACCTCAAGTTGGAGGAACAACATCTCATCTTCCGCTTAGGCAGCCTACAGCCCTGTGGATCAACATTTAGTTCTCTAATTTGAAATAACCTCCCTTTCCTTCCCCTGACTCCCTTCTCAGCCCCTCCTCCTCCCCATCCCTTCCACTCTTCCCTGCCACCTACCAGATTCATTCCTCCCATTGACCAAATAGGGCATACCCTCTACCTGTCTTCACCTATCTTCACTTCACCACCCTGCCCTGACACCCCTTTATCTGCAGCTCCTGCTACACCCACCCCCAGTCCTGAAGAAGGTTACACCTGAAGTGTCAACTTCTCCACCTCCTGAGGCTGCCTGGCTTGCTGTGTTCTTCCAGCCTCCTGCTTGTCTACCTTGGGTTCCAGTATCTGCAGTTCCTTTGTCTCGAACCACGATCTAATTTACCAGCAAACCATTTTGGGGAGCTGAACGGCTTTCTTCTGTTTTTTAATTCATCCTAATTTATTGATGGGGTTCTGAAACATGAATTAATAAGTAATCTCTGCAAACTATTGAGTTTCCAATTTTAACACAATGTGCCACATGGGTTGGTGTCAAAGCAGAGCTTAGCTGATTGCTTGTGATTAATTAATATATTGATTTTGGAATGCTGTAATTGATGATTTGTCTCAACTGCTTTTTGTAGCTTGAAAGGATAACAAAATGGATTTTAAAAAAAATTAAGTTATTTTGATTTTTGTATCGAAGAAGCAGAGCAATGTCATATTTTGATATCTGAATCCAAAAGCTGATGACACTTAATGAAAGAATGACTGAATGACACACTTAAGTTTATTTATGAATGCTTGGTATGAACTAAATGCACAGGAATATGTCGTAGTTATAAACAACAGTAATCATTACTGCTTGTGCAGGAGGGCCATTTGACTTTCTTGGTGCATTATCTCTACTTGCAATTAATTTCTTTATTTAATACATTGGAGTTAATAGATTGATGCCTTTTAATACAATAAACTCCATGACACTTCCACTGTATTCAAATCTATTTGCTGCCAAATATCTTAAAGATATCTTGCTGTGAAATTCCGATAGATCAGCAACTTCCCGGAGAGGTATTTGTTTAGTCTAGAGCATGCCACTGGAGTGCAGGGTACTGGGAAGGCACCGTTTTGTTCAAGAGTTGAGATTAAAAACTCAGTGTCAGTCTCCTTGGTTGTAAGTGTGTAAAATTCCCATTGTATAAATAAACAGCTAGAGTGCCAGAAAAGCAATGGACGAGAGCTGGTGCTGCATAGGTGATGGTGATGGTTTCTGTGATTCCCAGAGTGATAGGTTTCATCTAATATATTTGGGACAATTCTTCTTTGGAAGTAATTCTGGTTGTTTAAGATCTAGTGTTGTGTAATGAGACGAGGTTAATTTTCAGCCCCGTGGGAAAGGATTATATCTCCTTTTTGTCACGAGATTTCAGAGCTCTGAAATGCAGAAGGATCTGGGTGTCCTTGTGCGTGAATTGCAAAACATCAGTATGCAGGTACAGCAAGTGATTAGGAAAGCTAATCTCCTGTTACAAGTTGTGGCAAAGGTTATGCTTCAGTTAGACAGGGAAGTTGTGAGGCTGCATCTGAGGACTATGCACAGAATTGTTCACTTTATTTAAGGAAGCATGGCAATGTCTTGAAGGCAGTTCAGAAGTTTTAGCAGACTTATCAGTCTGGAAAAGGTGATTTGTCTCGAGGAAAGCTTGGACACACTCAGCTTGTACCTCTTGGAGTTTAGGAGAAAGTGAGGACTGCAGATGTTGGAGACCAGAGTTGAAAAATGTGGTGCTGGAAAAACACAGCAGGCCAGGCAGCATCCGAGGAGCAGGAGAATTGACGTTTCGGGCATAAGCCCTTCTTCAGGAGTTTAGAATAGTAAGCGGTAACAAATTAAAAATATCAAAGTTGAGTGGCCTTGACAGGATAGATATGAAAAGGATGTTTCCTCTTATGGAGGAGCCTAAAGCTAGGAGGACTGTGTTTTACAAATTAAGTAACGTGGCTCAGTGGTTAGCACTGCTGCCTCACAGTACAAGGGATCCAAGTTTGATTCCAATTCGGGTAACTGTCTGCGTGGAGTTTACGCTTTCTACCTATGTCTGTGTGGGTTTCCTCCGGGTGCTACAGTTTTCTCCCACAGTCCAAAGATATGATAGGTGGATTGGCCGTAGGTGGGTTACGGGGCTAGGGTGGGGATCTGGTCTGGATGGGATGCTGTTTGGTGGTTGGTGCAGACTCAATGGGAGAAATGGCCTCTTTCCGTACTGTAGGAATTCTATGATTCTGGATGAGGCAAATTCTTTTTCTGAGGTTGAGAGTCTTTGGACTTCTTTCCTGGTAAGGCAATGGAGCAGAGTCCTTGAATATTTTTATATTAGTGCTAAATAGATTCTTGTTGAGCAAGGGAATGGAAGAAGAGCTTTGAGGTGCTGAATCTGTATCTGATCTCCTGTATCTGATCCAAATGTTCCGATGAATTTGAAAGTCATAGGAGTAGGTGAGAAACTAAGGTCTTAAATTTAAACAAAGCCATTGCATGACTTTGAAGGGTGGTCTAGTTTAAGGTAGATTGGGAAATTAGATTAAAAACAATGAGTGTAACTTAGCAGTTGTGAATATAAAACACAATTCTCAGTGTGTATGCATTCCCTTGACACACAACCTACTGCAAGAGTACTCTAACTGTAATTAATTCAGCGAAATTAAGAATGGAAAAACTTATTTTTCAAAAGGAAATTATCTTGCCAAAATAATTCTAAGATTGCAAGTCTTCTAAAGGATTGCCAAAAAGCTGATAGGAAAAAAACTGAAACATGAAGGTCAAAATATATAGCAAATTATGAAAGTTGTTATAAAAATGCAAAATGGATGAGACCAGTGAAAAGGAAGTGCCTTTGAGGCAAGGGCAAAAAAATTATAATGGGTAATAAGGGTAATGTAAAATATTTTATCTGTTTTCACAGAAGGCTTTATAGGAGCATGTAATAAGGCTAATACAGTAGCCATGAGTGACAGGAACTGGTGGGAATCCATGTTCAAATGAAAGTGAGGAAGTTCAAGTATTAATAGAATACATATTGGATGAATTATGGAACTAAAGATGACAATCCTCTAGACCTAATGGGCCACATTCTAGTAGATGAATTGGTTTTGATCTTTCAGAATTTTCTAGATTCTAGAACAGTCCTCATCAGTTGGAAGATAATAAGTGTAAATGCTCCTGTTTATGGAGGGAGATAAAGAGAACTGTAGGACAAGTTCCCTGATGTTAGTCAAAACATGCTGAAGCCTGTTATTATGATAGTGGCAACAGAGCATTGAGAAAGTCATTTAGTGGAGTCATCACAGATTTTGAAATAGATCTATATTTGAGGAAATAACCAGCAGAATTAAGGAAAACTAGGAGATATAGAATAAGTATAATATACATTGCCAAAAGTCATCTTTTATGGTGCAACACAAACACTTACTGCACAAATGTAGAATTCATGAGAGTGGTGGCATTATTTTAGCATGGATCGGAGATTGAAGAATGGACAGAAGTAGAGAACAGCAATCATTTTGGCTTTATAGTTTATAACTGTTGAGATGGCAGAAAGGTCAGAGCTTGGGCTTCACCTATTAACAATCTGTATCGTTTGACATGGGTAGAGAAGCACTGTAATGCATTGACATTTTCTGACAATGCAGAGTAAGTCATGAAAGGGACTCAAAACTTTGGGCAAAAAGCTGGCAAGTTAAAGTACAATTTGGGAAATATGAAATTATCCATTCTGGATAAAAAGCAGAACATATTTTAGCGATGGGAGGTATGAAAATGTTGCAATTTACAGAGGTCTTGTCCTTGTTCTCAATAAACTGGATTTATGTTCCACTTTAATATAGCATGAAAAATGCCAAGGTACTTGCTGATTAATGATGATCTTGTTGAATGACTGAACAGGCTTGTAGGCTAAATGTCTGCCATCAATTTTGATATACACGGGACTCCAACAAAAGTTGACATCAAATTCATAAAGGAAATATTAAGTCAGGTGACTGAAACCTTTGTCAAAGAGGTGTGTTTTAACTAGAGAAGAGTTGGAGAGAGAGAACCGTGCAGCAAGGGAATTGCATAGATTCAAGTCTTAGTAGTTGAAATCACAGGCAGCATTACTGGACCAATTAAAAATAGAAAAGTGAAAGAGGTCAGTCTTGAAAGGATGCACATATCTAAAATTCGTAAGGCTGCAGGATGATCCAGAGAAGGCAACGTTGTGGAGAGATTTGAAATGAGACTTTTAAATTCAAAATCTCAGTCAATTATAGGTTGATGCATGTTAACTTTAGGCGCTCCTTGCTTACAGGTACAACAGGCTCAAGCCCTGTCTATGTTTGCACCCAGAAACTGTTTGATTATATGGTTAAGACAGCAGACTGATTCCTGGGATGAGAAGGCTTTCTCTTGGGGAGAGGTGAGGTGAATGAGCCTTATAGTCTCCAGAGTTTAGTAGAATGAAAGGTGATCTAATTAGAACTCGTAAGCTTCTGAGAGGGCTTAACAAACCCGCTGTTGAAGTGTTGTTCCCTATCTGGGGAACCTAGCTGTTCGTGTTATGGACTGGGCCAGATCCCCTCAAAATATTTCAAGAAAGTAGCTGAGGCCCTCACTTTACTAGTTGTTTTAAGCAGGTGTAATGTGACTATTCCAGGAGAGAACCAGCTGGTCAAACCACTTAGTTTTAAAAAAAACAGAATTTATTTACAAGGTTACCGAATAAAACACAAAGACAACAGAACACAGAATAACTTAACCTATCCGAAATCCCAACTTAATGATGCTGTTCCAAATACTTGCAACAATCTCCATAAACACCCCTTGGCACAAATGTTAAAATCAAATGCAGGGTCCTAGAGGAGAGAAGTCAGAGAGAGAGTACCAACCTGGACCTGCAGCTTTTGGGTCCAGCAGCTTTTACAACACTACTGTGCTAAATCCAAACCAAACCAGAGAAATGCTGAGCTGGGAGCACAGGCCACTCCCCTGTCAGTGTGCAACTTTTTTTTAAAACTTGAAAGCCTTCTGCCTGAGGCAGTATCCATTAGCTATTATCAAATTGGCCCTGAAACCCTTCAACTTAGACTTCTCAGAGTCTGTTTTTGCGACCTCTTTGAAAAAAACCCAATGACAACATAACCATGTTAAAGGAGCAGCTTCGTCCCAATATGTATGAAATGTTTAGGTCTGAGGTAAGGAGAAATTACTTCACTCAAAGTTAAGTGGTTGCTCAGTCGTTGAAAATATTCAAGACTGGTGAATAGATTAGGGGCAGTGAGGGAGGTAAGGTTGTCATGCTTCAATTATATTGGGAATCGTTAAGATCACATCTGGAATATGGTTTTCAATCTGAGGAAGATAAGAACATGAGTAGACCATTTAGTTGCTTGAACTTGTTCTACTGTTTAATATGATCACAGCTGATTGAATATTTCAATGCCTTGACACACAATAACTCATTTGACTTTTTATATATTGGCTATCAGAAATCCAACAATCTCTAAATATACACAGAGATGGTTTGCAACTTTGTGCAGTTTTGGTCTCTTCATTTAAGGAATATGTTGGAGGTGATTCAGAGGATGTTTGTTAGATTGATATCTGGAATGAGGCGGTTGTCATACAAGGAAAGTTTGGGCAGGCTGGGCTTGTCTTCTCTGAATTTTAGATTTGATTGAAATATATAACATCCTGAAAGGGCATAGTGAGTTGGATGTGGAAAGAACGTTTCCCCTTGTGGATGAATCCAAATCTAGGAGAGTCAATTGTTATGAAGCTGAGAGAGCAGAGCAGGTCAGACAGCATCCCTAAAAGCAACAAAGTCAATGTTCAGCTGAAACCCTTCACAGTCCAGGTGACACCGTTGTAAATTTAGGTGATTCTGTTTTAGGACAGAGATGAAAGGGCCTATTTTCCCTCTGACTTTTGAACTCTCTGCATCAGAAGGGCAAAGACGGTATTGTTGAATATTGTTAAGGCAGAAGGCAATAGATCCTTGAAGGTTATTGGGATTGGACTGAAGTTTGGAAGATAAAAATGTTCATGACCAAATTGAGTAGCAGAGCAGCTTGAATGATAAATGATCTCATTCTGCACCTGATTCCTATGTTTATACAAGTGTTCATATCTTGAAAATTGGAGTTTTGACAAAAGGGCAATGATTAAATTGTGGATGTGCTCCTAAAAAGTAAAAGTTGTCATTAAAAATGTGTTTAAGCAAATACTAATATACTAGATACTTGTGATAACTTCTACACAAACTAGGTACTTGGACCTTCCCTGTAGACTATGGCAGCCTCATCTCAGTGGTTTAAAAAAAAACAATTTCCACCCAACATCTGCTATTTGGACCTCGGCCTAACTGACTAAAAGACCTGCTTTCTTTCCTTTGGCTTTTGATGATACTTCCAGTTGAGGAATATCTTGTGCTTGTTACTGAAGGACCTCCTGGTTATTCTCATTAAACCAATTATGAAGTTTCCTGGTAGAGAAGCCGAGAACCTCCCAATAGGTAATGACCACTTGGCATGTATGAAACACTATAATATAAGTAGTTAATGTTGCAGAAGGAACTTTTCATGGCACGGTGACTATATTCATGAATACAGCTACCAAACCTGCTCTTGCATATACAGTAAGAAGATTTTGATAAAATTAAACAAGGCATTAGCTAGAAAACTGGGAAAGTTTTGGGCCACTTATCTAAGGAAAGATGTACTGGCTTTGGGGGCAGTCCAGACAAAGTTCATTAGGCTGATATTAGGTATGAAGGCGCCATCTTATGAAGATGGGTCCAGTAGATTGGGCCTCTGTTCATTAGAATATAGAATAGAGTTGTACAGCACAGAAACAGACCTTATGGTCCAATTTATCAATGCCGACCAAGCTTTCTAACTGGACTATTCCCATTTGCATGCATTTGACCCATATCCCTCTAAATCTATCTTATTCACGCACCTATCCAAATGTTTTTATAAATATTTTAGCTATAAGACCATAAGATGTAGGAGCAGAAATTGGGCTATTCAGCCCATCGAGTCTGCTCTGCCATTCAATCATGGTTGATAAGTTTCTCAATCCTATTCTCCCACTTGCTCCTCATAACCCTTGATCCCCTTGAGAATCTATCTCTGTCTTAAATAAAATCAATGACCTGGTCTCTACAGCCTTCTGTGGCAATGAATTCCATAGATTGACACTCTCCATTCTAAAAGGTCTTCTCTTTACTCTAAGTCTGTGCCCCTCAGACCCTAGTTTCTCCTACCAATAGAAACATCTTCCACGCATCCACTCTGTCCAGGCCATTCAGTATTCTGTGTGTTTCAATTAGATTCCCCCCCCCCCATCCTTCTAAACTCCATTGAGTACAGACCCAGAATCCTCAAATGTTACTGATATGTTAAGCTTTTCATTCCTGTGACCATCCGTGTGAACATCCTCTGAACATTCTCCAGAGCCAGTATATCCTTCCAGGGATATGGGGCCCAAACCAGTGCATAGTACTTCAAATGTGGTCTGACCAGAGTCTTATAGAGCCTCATAAATGTATCCCAGCTTTTATATTCAAGTCCTGTCAAAATAAATGCCAACATTGCATATGCCTTCCTAACTATTGACTCAACCTTTAAGTTTACCTTGAGCTAATCCTGGACTAAAACTTCCAAGTCTTTTTGCACTGAGACTTCTGAATTTTCTGTCTGTTTAGAAAATAGTCTATGCTTCTATTCTTCTAACAAAAAGTGCGTGACCTTACACTTTGCCACATTGGACTCCATTTGCCACTTCTTTTCCCACTCTCCTAACCTGTCCAAATCCTTCTGCAGTTTCCCCACCTCCTCAGTACAACCTATCTTTGTACCATCCGTAAACTTAACCAAAACACCCTTAGTTCCTTCATCTAGATTGTTAATGTATAAAGTGAAAAGTTGTCCCAACACTGAGCCTTGTGGAACACTATTTGTCACTAGCTGCCAACCTGAGAAAGACGTTTCTATCCCCATTTTCTGATTTCTGCTAGACAGCTAGCCTATCCATGCTAGCACCTTGCCTCTAACACCATGGGCCCTTATCTTATTCAGCAACCTCTAGTCCGGCATCTTCTCAAATGCCTTCTTGAAGTCCAGGTAGATAACATCCATTGGCTCTCCTTGATCTAACCTGCTCATTACCTCCTCAAATGCTTCTAGCAGATTTGTCAGGCATGGCTCCCTTTGATGAAACCATGCCTACTTTGCCCTATTTTGCCATACACTTCAAAATATTCAGAAATCTCATCCTTCACAATGGACTCCAAAATCTGACCCACGACCTAGGTTAGGCTAATTAGCCTGCAATTTTCCAGCTTTTGCAGGGGTGTCACGTTAGTGAAAATTCCAGTCCTCTGGAACCATCCCTGAGTCTCGCGATTCCTGAACCTGCATCTACCACTTCGCCTGGCAGTTCATTCTACATACAAACCACATTTTGTTGATAAAGTTGCCCCTCAGGTTCCTTTTAAATTTTCTCCTCTCACCTTAAAATTCTGCCCTCTGGTTTGAACTCCCCACCATGGGGAAATAATTTTGCTATTCACCTATCTATACCTCTCATTCTTTTATAAACGTTTGTCAGGTTGCATCTCAACCTCCCACACTCCAGTGTAAAAGGTCCCAATCTATTTGGCACCTCCTTATAAGTCAAACCCTCCAAATCCAGTAACATCCTTGGAAATCTTTTCTACATCCTCCACAATTTCATTATATCCTTTCTATTAGCAGAGTGACCAGGACTGTGCACAATACTTCAAAAGTGGCCTGATTAATGCCCTGTACAACTACAACTGTACTCAGTGCTCTGAGTAATGAAAGCAAGCATGTCAAACAACGCCTTTACCACTTTGTTCACCCGTGATGCAACTTTCAAAGAATTATTAGATTACTTTACAGTGTGGAAACAGGCCCTTCAGCCCAACAAGTCCACACCGACCCGCTGAGGCGCAACCCACCCATACCCCTACATTTATCCCTTACCTAACACTACGGACAATTTAGCATGGCCAATTCACCTGACCTGCACATCTTTGGACTGTGGGAGGAAACCAGAGCACCCGGAGGAAACCCACGCAGCTACGGGGAGAATGTGCAAACTCCACACAGTCAGTTGCCTGAGGTGGGAATTGAACCCGGGTCTCTGGTGCTATGAGGCAGCAGTGCTAACCACTGTGCCACCGTGCTGCCCCTGTACCCCTAGGAATCTCTGTTTAACAACATTTCCCAGTGCTCTACCATTAACTGGGTAAGTCCTTTTTTGTTTCCACAAAATGCAACACCTCGCATTTATCAAAGTTAAACTCCATCTGCCACTCCTCGGCCCACTGGTCCAAATGTTCAAGATCCTTTTTTCATATTAGATAACCTTCTTCAGTGTCCACTATACCACCAATTTTGGTGTCATCTGCAAATTTAGTTCCCATGCCTTCTGTTTTCTCACCTAAATCATTTATATAAATAGCAATCAACAGTGGATCCAAGAATGAGATTATTGAAACCTTATTGAAACATATAAGATTCTCAGGGGACATAATGGGGTACATGTGGAAAGGGTGTGATCATTTGTACATGGGTCCAGAACCAGAGGGCATAATCTCAGAATAAGGGGTCAGCCATTTAAAGCAGAGAAGAGGAGAATTTTTTCTGCTGGAGGGTTGTGAATCTTTTGATATTCTTTATGATAGAGAGCTGTTGAGATTGGATCATTAATTACTTACTCTGACTGTTAAGTATATGAGAGAGACTTTTTTTATCAGTTGGGTTATGGGGGAAAGGCAGAAAAATGGGTTAAGGATTAACAGATCAGTTATAATTTCATTGAATAGTGGAGGAAGCTTGATGTGTTGAATGTCCTACTTCTGCTGCTATATCTTGTAGCTTTCTGGTCTTATGGTTACATTGGTTTCTGAAGAATGAATCCAACTTTTAAAAATAATAAGAGACAGTGGGGAATCTGCTCCTGAAAGATTTGAAAATGTCTGTTTCTGCCAGCTACAAACGGACCCCACCACCAGAGGTATATTTCCCTCTCCACCCCATCCACTTTATGTAAACGTTATTCCCTCCACGACTCCCTCGTCAGGTCTGTGCTCCCCCCCCCCCCAACAGCCCACCAATTCACCATCCCCTCCCGACACCTTCCCCTGCTGCCGCAGGAATTGCAAATCCTGTGCCTACGCCTCCCCCCTCACCTCTGTCCAAGGCTCCAAAGGAGCCTTCCGCATCCGTCAGAGTTTTACCTGCACTTCCACACATCATTTAATGTATCCGTTGCTCCCAATGTGGTCTCCTCCACGTTGGGGAGACAGGACGCCTACTCGCAGAGCATTCCAGAAAACACCTCTAAGACACCCACACCAATCAACCCCACCAACTTGTAGCTGAAGACTTCAACACCCCCTCCCACTCCGCCAAGGACATGCAGGTACTGGACCTCCTCCATCACCACTCCCTAATCTCCCGACACTGGGAGGAAGAATGCCTCATCTTCTGCCTCGGGACCTTCAACTCCACTGCATCAATGTGGATTTCACCAGTTTCCTCATTTCCCCTCCCCCGACCTTATCCCAGTTCCAGCCTTCCAACTCGACACCGCCTGTCCTACCTGTCCATCTCCTTTCCCACCTATTCGCTCCACCCTCCTCTCTGACCTATCATCATTACCCCCACCTCCATCCACCTATTGCACTCTCAGCTGCTTTACCCCACCAAATCTACCTAGTCTGCACATCATGGACACTGCGGGACAACTTAGCATAGCCAATCCATCTAACCTGCACATCTTTTGACTTTGGGAAGAAACCAGAGCACCTGGTCCAGACAGACATGGGGAGAGCGTGCATACTTCATAGACAGTGACCCAAGGCTGGAATCAAGTCCGGATCCCTGGTGCTGTGAGGCAACAGTGCTAGCTACCTAAAAGCACCTAAAACTTGAGATTGAGTTGCTTTGTGAGTCAACCAGTGACATAATCTAGGAAAAAAAGATGGAAAATGTTGCTTATTAAAATTAGTGGCTTTGGTTTGTTAACAAAAATTGGATTCATTATGCTGGTTAATACAGAATATTCCAACATGTAATTTAATGTCCATTGTAAAATAACTGGCTTCCTTTATTTTCTTCAAAATTGGAACTGTTTAGTTTTTGTCTGATGGCTCTTGTTTCAACTGAAGTGTTAATAAGCCACAAAGATTTGTCTTGTAGGTAAAGGAGCAATCCAAATTAGCCACATGACTTCGATGTGATTAATAATGGATAAACAATAAAAAAGGAAAGAGACATATTTCCTTTTGAGGCTCACTTCCACAGTCAGCAATAGATGCTGATGTAATTTGTTGTTATTGAGAAAGGAAAAGCGAATTTAAACCAGGACACAGGCTTTAAAATAACATGTAACTTTTCAAAGTTGTTGAGCTGACTTTAGGGATTCTCATGCTCTTGAATATATTTCACCCTTCAGATTTGGAAGTTTCTTCTGTCAGTCATTTTTACCCATCAGAAGCTGCGAGCAGGTGTGTCCCTGTTCCTAACACAAATGACTTGAATTAACTTTATTACCACATGTACTCAAATAAGTACAGTGAAAAGTGTAGAAGTCGCCATTTATGGCACCATCATAGGTACAAAGTACCGAGTACAGATTGTTCAGTTCAAATTCTTACGGAAAATAAATTAGAAAAATAAATAGAGTCCAGCATTGTTGAAATAAATTAGAAAATAGAAAATTAAAAAGTTCAGAACCACAGTCCTTCCAACTCAGTCCGCACTGGCCTTGACTCCAGAAATGCTGGTCAACATCTTGAGGTTCTTGAAAGTGGGAGAGCTCTTTGGAATCACCTCGAGGCTGGAAGTCCATGCTGAGACCACACTGGGGAAATCTAGATCTGACACCCAATGTAATTCTAAGGGAATGCTGTGCTATCAGAAGTATTGAATTTCAATGAGATACTAAACTGAAGCTCTATCTGCTCAGGGACATGTAAAAGCTCTTGGGGCACTATTTCAAAGAAGAACAAGAGAATTATCTCCACTGCTGCTGTTAATATTTTTCTATAAACCAATTTTACTGGAAGGTTTATTATACTGCAGATTGTGGGAGCTTGCTGTCTGTGAATTGGCCATTATATTTCTTGCATTACCTCTGTGATTACAGATCTTGAGAACAATGGCAACATGAAAATCCTTTTCACACAGTGAGTAAGTAGGATGTGTAGGGTGCTGCCAGGAAGTGTGTTGGTTCATTCGAATCTGGTGAGATGGGATTCAGCAGGGCTCGCAAGGTGGTGGAGTGGGTGATATTTCTTGATAGGCTACTCTTGTGGAAGGCTGTTGTGAAAGGCGAGTCAACTCCTTTCAGAGTTATTTTTTAAAAATCCCAAGAAAGTGATGTATGAAGTATAGTGGAGCCCATTGAGATGAAACTACTCTTGAAAATAATAATAGATGTGAAAGGTAAAGGAGAGAAAGAATCTTAAAGTGAAAGGTAAGGATGTCGAAACAGTATGGATAGAGCAAATATAAAGCAAACTGCAGAAGATATTGACAGGAATTGTTCTCGGGCACTGAGAAGTAATTATGGTGTTGGATCGAATATTAATCAGCAAATTAGTGGAGCTTGTCACCTTGAGGAATTGAATTATCTTGAGTGGGCAAATCAAATTGGCAAAATTGGCTTAGGTCATGGATTGAATTTCAGAAAGTTGCCTAGAGCAAAATGTCAAGAAGTTAATAATCTTTTTTAGATAAAAACCGAAAGAACCTGGATGCTGTAAATCCGAAACAAAAACAGAAATTACGAGGAAAGCTCAAGTTTGGCAGCCTCTGTGAAGAGAAATCAGGGTAAATGTTTTAGGTCAGGTTCTGAGAAAGGGTCATTTGTCCCAAAATTTTAAATCTGTTTTCTCTGCAGAGGTGCTGCCAGACATGCTGAGCTTTTTCAGCAATTTCTGTTTTTTGAATCTGTACTTTAGACCTGGCTTTAGACTTAAAATAGATCTGTGAAACAGGGTTGATTAATACTTTGATACTGAAATGTCCTCTAGACGCACCTGATTATAATAAAATAAAATGTGACAGAGCTTTGTATTATGTTGGTTATGGTGTGGTTAAGAAGGGAAAGAAGATTATAATCTTACAGGGTTCTGAGCAATGTGAGGCAGAGCTGGGGGCAAGTACATTGAAGCCCTGCTTGACACCTGAAATCAACTTGGTTAATCTTTTATGCTGTTTGCAAGCAATGAGGGCAATAAACAATAGACAATAGGTACAGGAGTAGGCCATTCAGCCCTTCTAGCCTGCACCGCCATTCAATATGATCATGGCTGATCATTCCTAATCAGTATCCTCTTCCTGCTTTATCTCCATAACCCTTGATTCCACTATCCTTGAGAGCTCTATCCAACTCTTTCTTAAATGAATCCAGAGACTGGGCCTTCACTGCCCTCTGGGGCAGAGCATTCCACACAGCCACCACTCTCTGGGTGAAGAAGTTTCTCCTCATCTCTGTCCTAAATGGTCTACCCCGTATTTTTAAGCTGTGTCCTCTGATTTCGGCACTCACCCATCAGCGGAAACATGTTTCCTGTCTCCAGAGTGTCCAATCCTTTCATAATCTTATATGTCTCAATCAGATCCCCTCTCAGTCTTCTAAACTCAAGGGTATACAAGCCCAGTCACTTCAGTCTTTCAGTGTAAGGTAATCCCGCCATTCCAGGAATTGACCTCGTGAACCTACGCTGCACTCCCTCAATAGCCAGAATGTCTTTCCTCAAATTTGGAGACCAGAACTGCACACAGTACTCCAGGTGTGGTCTCACCAGGGCCCTGTTCAGCTGCAGAAGCACCTCTTTGCTTCTATACTCAATTCCTCTTGTTATGAAGGCCAGCATGCTATTAGCCTTCTTCACTACCTGCTGTACCTACATGCTTACCTTCATTGACTGGTGTACAAGAACACCCAGATCTCTCTGTACTGCCCCTTTACCTAAATGGATTCCATTGAGGTAGTAATCTGCCTTCCTGTTCTTGCCACCAAAGTGGATAGCCATACATTTATCCACATTAAATTGCATCTGCCCTGCATCTGCCCACTCACCTAACTTGTCCAGGTCACCCTGTAATCTCCTAACATCCTCATCACATTTCACCCTGCCACCCAGCTTTGTATCATCAGCAAATTTGCTAATGTTATTGCTGATAACCATCTTCTATATCATTAACATATATTGTAAAAAGCTGCGGTCCCAGCACGGATCCCTGCGGTACCCCACTGGTCACTGCCTGCCATTCCAAAATGGAGCCATTTATCACTACCCTTTGTTTCCAATCAACCAACCAATTTTCAATCCAATCTAGTGCTTTGCCCCCAATACCATGCGCCCTAATTTTACTCACTAACTTCCTGTGTGGGACTTTATCAAAAGCTTTCTGAAAGTCCAGGTACACTACATCTGCTGGATGTAGTATCTTCATCTTCAGAGTTACATCCTCAAAAAATTCAAGAAGATTACTCAAGCATGATTTCCCCTTCATAAATCCATGCTGACTCTGACCTATTCTGTTACTACTATCCAGATGTGCCGTAATTTCATCCTTTATAATAGACTCCAGCATCTTTCCCACCACTGAGGTCAGACTAACTGGTCTATAATTTCCTGCTTTCTCTCTCCCACCTTTCTTAAAAAGTGGTACAACATTAGCCGCCCTCCAATCCTCAGGAACCGACCCCGAATCTATCGAACTGTGGAAAATAATCAAAGAAAAGCATCCACGATTTCCCGAGCCAACTCTCAGTACCCTGGGATGGGACCATCAGGCCCCAGAGACTTATCAACTTTCAGACCTAACAGTCTCTCCAACACCAAATCCTGGCAAATATAAATTCCTGTAAGTTCAGGTCCTTCAGCTACTGTTACCTCAGGGAGATTGCTTGTGTCTTCCCCAGTGAACACAGATCTGAAGTACCCATTTAATTCTTCTGCCATTTCTTTGTTCCCCATAATATATTCCCCTGTTTCTGTCTTCAAGGGCCCAATTTTAGTCCTAACCATTTTTTTGCCTTGCACATACCTAAAAAAGCTGTTACTATCCTCCTTTATATTATTGGCCAGTTTACCTTCGTACCTCATTTTTCCTTTGCGTATTTCCTTCTTAGTAATCCTCTGTTGTTCTTTAAAAGCTTCCCAGTTTCCTCCCAAACATTTGCCTGTTATTGCTGATCTGCTTTGTGCAATTTGATGGGCCATGACTGCTGACACCAAAGGGTCCTATCCTGACAGACAGTGGATGATCCTCTGAGTGCCAGCTACCTGGGCCATTTCTTCCTCGGCCAGTTACAAAGTTATCACTGTGAGGTGCTCAGTTTATGTCTACAGTTCCCACTGGGGTGGTGGGATCTGAGCAGGTAGGAGCTGCAGGAGGCAACCTGTCCAATGATTCCTTGGAGATCACTGTATTCATGACCTCAGGTCCAGGTGGGTGGTTCTTCTGCAGCTGGGCGTTGCTGAGGTCATGGGTAGTCTTGCAAAACTTCCAAGGTGAAAGAAAGTGAAGGCATTGTGCCCAATGGATAGAGAATGGTGTGCAATGATTGAGAATGACAGTGGAGTTAATGAGACTGTGGTACTTAGTAATTTGGTGGGACGGGCTGTCTCTGCGTCCCCACAGGAGTTGTCCCAGTCTTGTACAGTCATGGCCAGGATTTAAACGCCATGCAACCAAATACATGCTGTCTGTACCCGATTATGGGCTGTCTTCTCTTGTAATCGGAATGGGGAAACATTACGGAGATGACATTGAGTTCCATGACTTTTAGTATTGATGCGTGTGGATGAAAGGTGATGAGATACACTGAACGTTTGAAGACGCACCAGAGGGTATACCAAGCTTATGGTGTTGAAAGAAGGAGAGTGGGTGAGGGAAGGTGTTGTAAGCAACAATGAGTGTTGGGGCATGAGCCTTGTTAGAGTGAGTGTGCAGTGCCAGACAAGAGTATGATACTTACCCTGTCAGAGCAGAGGTCATTGACCTTTTTTTACTGTTGGCCATCCCTTCGTATTCTGGAGATTGCACTGACCCAGGTGGTGACCTCCGGCCAGGTTGGCAGGGCCTGATGTTATGGCTTCCTCTGGCAGTACTCCAGGAAGAGGGACATCTCTGTCAGAGAAGCATGGTGCCAAGTTCCGTCTCTGATATCTTCCAGAAACATGCTTCATCAAGCAGGGCAGCTTCAGAATGCCAGTTCTTATCTGGGCGCACAATGGCCTTTTAAAGATGGCATGCATGCAAGGGATATCAGCGGATGTCTGCTGAGTGACTAGTTGATCTTGGAAAGGGGCATTGTAAGATGAGGGAAAATCAGACATCGAATCATAGCGCTATAGAGCTGTACAGCGTGGAAACAGACCCTTTGTCCGACTCGCCTGTGCCAACCAATATCCTAAATTAATATAGTCCCATGATGAACGCCACAGGGATGTGGTACATGATGAAAGAGGAAAACTCGCAGCAAACAACACATCAAAAAAAAAGTTACAATTTGGACTTGGCTGAAGCAACATGGCTAGGTTTTGCTAAGAGGGTTAACATCCATCAGGAAGTTAGATCAATAGATATGAATGTAGAGAAACAATCACATAGCATTCAAAGAGAGAGTTCGTAATTCAAAGTCAACACATTTCTTTGAAATCTGTTGGAAGATAAGTAAAACCATGGTTGGTATAAATCAAGAGGAGTGACCAATGTTGCCAAAATGAATAGTTAGCTTGAGAAGAGGATATTATACAGTCAGGAAAATGTATATTAATCTATACAAGTTGTGATGGTTTTATTTCTAGGTAAACATGATGCAATTAGTGAAGACAAACTGGGTTTCTTTAGGTGTGGAGGTGCCGGTATTGGACTCGGGGTGGACAAGGTCAGAAGTCAGATGACACCAAGTTACAGTTCAACAGAAAAATCACAAGCTTTTGGAGTGTTACAAGATTACAAGAGAAGACAGCCCATTATTTGAAATCACAAGCTTTTGGAGTGTTACTCCTTTGTCAGGTGAAGTGAGAGAGAAGCACACAGGCACATAATTTATAGACAGAGATATCAATGGCCAGGGAGATTGAAAGATCATACAAGTCATGTGAATGGAGTATCAACATGTGAACAATAGGTCTCTGCAGGTGATCAAGACTGTTAGACAATGTGAGTAAAGTGTCAACAGCTGAATAACAAGTCAAGAGATGACCTATAATCCGAATAAATGATGCAGAGAAAAATTTACAAAAAATTAAAAATATGATGGTGCTGGAGACAAACCAAATGACTGAAATAGCATAATATTGAGTCACAGAAACCTCACAGTGTGAAAACAAACCATTTGGCCCAATAAGTCCCCAATGAAAATATGTTTCCCTTTATTTATTTAGTTAGGTTAGGATGAAAATGCATAAGTGACTTTTTAAAAATTAGTTGTTACATTTCTCTGCATGGTAGTTTGCCTTCTGGAACAAACTTTTTTTGTTGTTTTTATGCTGAGTTCAAAGGTTATTCAACAAGGAATAGTGAAACAAGATTTCAAATCAGACATAATTTGAGGGGAGGGTTGGTGTAGTGTAGTATTATATTATGTATTGGGCATGTAATCCAAAGGTCCAGTTTAATGCTGTGGGGACCTGGGTTCATATCCCGCCAAGGTAGCGGAGGAATGTAAATTTGGTGATTAAAAATCTCTAGAGTGATGACCATAAACCATCATCAATTGTTGTAAAAATCCATCTGATTCACTAATGTCCTGAAGGAAAGGATATCTGCCATTCCTACTAAATGTGGTCTACATGTAACTCAAGACCACAGTATTGTGGTTGGTTGACTCTTAATTGCTGTCTGAAATGACTTAGCACATCATGCAGTTTCAAGAACAAAATCAAGAATAGCTTCTTTCTGCTCTTATCAGACTTTTGAATGCACCTCTCATACGTTAAAGTTGTTGTCACACTGCACCTTCTCTGTAGCCGTAACATCATATTCTTCATTCTGTTCTGTTACCCTGATTTTCAAGGGCAGGTAGGGAATTGCCTTACCAGTGGTACTTGCATCCCAAAAATAAATGCAAAAATTTTTTTTACTGAAAATGAAGATTATCAGTCAAATTCCACAAATGAAATAAGCATAAAAGCTGACGTATGGCTGTCTAAGATATTAATTATTAGGAAAATCCAGAATTCAAATTAATATAGAGTCATAGAGATGTACAGCATGGAACAAATATATTGAAAATTTCCACAGAGCTATCATCTTCCCAACATTCCATGCAGCAGAATCAGGCACAAGTAAATCTGTTTGTTTTAATTATGCTGTATTTTGTTGGAGTTCAGATAAATGTGAGGAGCTGCATTTTGGGAAAGCAAATCTTATGCACTTAATGGTAAGGTCCTTTGGAGTGTTGCTGAACAAAGAGACCTTGGATTGCAGGTTCATAGCTCCTTGAAAGTAGAGTCGCAGGTAGATAGGATAGTGAAGAAGGCATTTGGTATGCTTTCCTTTATTGGTCAGAGTATTGAGTACAGGAATTGTGAGGTCATGTTGCGGCTGTACAGGACATTGGTTAGGCCACTGTTGGAATATTGCGAGCAATTTTGGTCTCCTTCCTATCGGAAACTTGAAAGGGTTCAGAAAGGATTTACAAGGGTTGGAAGATTTGAGCTATAGGAATAGGCTGAACAGGCTGGGGCTGTTTTCCCTGGAGCATCGGAGGCTGAGGGGGTGACCTTATAGAGGTTTACAAAATCGTGAGGGGCCTGGATAGGATAAATAGACAAAATCTTTTCCTTGGGTTGGGGGAGCCCAGAACTTGAGAGCATAGGTTTCGGGTGAGAGGGGCAATCTTTTCAAGCAGAGGGTGGTACTTGTATGGAATGAGCTGCCAGAGAAAGTGGTGGAGGCTGGTACATCTGCAATACTTGAAAGGCATTTGGGTGGGTATATGAATAGGAAGGGTTTGGAGAGATATGGGCCTGGTGTTGGCAGGTGGAACTAGATTGGGATATCTGGTCAGTATGGACGGGTTGGTCCGAAGGGTCTGTTTCCATGTTGTACGTTTTTATGACTCTGACTCTGAGTGTCGTTCCTGCTGTTATTACTGTAGGCAATTGTGAAAAGAAAAGGCTGAAAGTTACCTAGGGAAGCTCCATTTCAGTGCTGCATGAGTGTTTGCTAGCATCCAGTTTAGCTTGAGAAGCACATTGTTTGAAAGGCGTGATTTAAATTGAATTTCAATCCAAGAACAACTGATGGACTTCTCAACATTTTTGTTTTCTGGATGTTTGGTGAATACTTCACTCTTTGTGTTCACTCCATGTCCTTTTCAGTTGAAAATACAGTGCTTGGAGAGCAATTATGAAGGTTATTGAACTCTGGCACCTTGTTTGGTCTGCATCTCCGTGAATGGACAATGAGATTGCATGATCAGATATGATTGTATTGAATGCTGGTGCAGGCTCGAAGGGCCAAATGGCCTACTCCTGCATATATTTTCTGTTTTTCTGAATGAATGGAGCTTTTGTGCCTTTCAGTCGCGTGAAAAAACTGTAAATAATTTGGATACTTCCAATGGCTATTGTAATGAAAATGACTTGCTCTACCGGTGGTATAATATAGAAGGCCTTATCACCGAAGAATTGTGGCTCAGGTTGAAGTTCTGGATGTAGGTTTGCTTGCTGTTCATATGAAAATGAACCTTCCAGCTCAGTGAGCAAACCTACATCCAAAGGCCTTACTAGCTACTAATCTATCTGACCAGTGAAGATCACTGATTCTGGTTCTTGTCCATGCTGAGTTTGTTGATTTTAATGCAGGTGACATATGGAATGCAAATTCATTCTTGGTAGGTTCCCTTACTCTATTCCTCTTTCAATCCTGATCGTGTGTAAGGACAGGACCAGTCATCATACTCAGAGAGGCTATCATCTAGATTCAGACACCAAGAATTAGTGCATAGTTAAGGCAGTAGTGGATTGCTGGTCACAATTAAAATGATCCTGGCAAGTCTTTGTGCTTTCAGGAGAGGAGTTAAATTTTAACTAAAAGATTAGTTTGAAGAAAAATGCAAGATTTAGAGCATCTTCTCCTTATGCAGCACTAGGTTTGCTTTTTGGTACGAGTTTGAGAAAAGTCTTGCAGAGTTTATGACTCCCCAGTTTCACTGTTGCTGCTTAGAAAGAAAAATGCAATTTGTTCTGAATCTAGGTGGCACAGTGGCTCAGTGGTTAGCACTGCTGTGTCACAGCGCCAAGGTCCCAGATTCGATTCCAGCCTCGTGTCTGTCTGGAGTTTGTACATTCTCCCCGTGTCTGCGTGGGTTTCCTCTGGGTGCTCCGGTTTCCTCCCACAGTCCAAAGATGTGCAGGTTAGGTGAATTGGCCTTGTTAAATTGTCGATAGTGTTAGGTGCATTAGTCAGAGGGAAACTGGCCTGGGTGGGCTACTCTTTGGAGGGTCGGTGTGGACTTGTTGGGCCGAAAGGTAGCTAATTTAATCTAATCTAATGTCCCTTGAATTTTACGTTTGATTGCTATTGCAAATCTCCACCTAATCATCGTCAACAATACTAACTCCTTAATTTCAAATACTTTGTCTTAGAAATCTTGCTGGTTTCACACCATTATAAATAATGCTTTGGGTCATATTTATTTGTCATTGCCTTTAAATGTAATGATTATAGATTTGGGATGTCAGTGCAAGGGAATAAAAGATTTGCTATTTTTGTGGCATATGGAACTTTGACTGAGTTGGATACTTCTTAATCTTCATTAATCTTCAGTGAATCAGTATTCACTGATCAGAGTCAGAGAGATTGTCAGAACAGAATGAGGTCCTTTGACTCCCTCTGTCCTCTCCTGTCACTCAGCACCAATCCATTCTAATCTCATTTTCCAATACTTGCCCATAGCCTTGGATGCTACGGCATTTCAAGAGTTTATCTTAATATTACTAAAATGTTGTAATAGTTTTTCCTTATACCACTTTTTCAGGCAATGAGTTCCAGATGCCCCCATGCTCTGGATGAGAACTATTTATCTTAAATTCCGTCTAAACCTCTTGCCCCTTTAAAATGTGCATCTGGTTATTGACCCCTCTATCCTATCTACCCAGCTATGTCTAAGGTTGCTCTAAGCTGAGCATGTACATAGCCATTCCAACATTCTATGTGTGGTGAACTGCTGGTTCTGGAAGTCCCTCCCGCACAGAGACGTTGGAGGTCCATACAGAAGAAAATATCATTGGAAGGAATGCTGTCTGTGCCCCTCATAATTTTGTATGCCCCAATCAGGTTCCTACTCAAAGGAAAACAGTCTGAGCCTATCTGATGTGTCTTCACAGCTGAACGCCAGCTGATGTAACATCCTGGTGAATCGCCTCTGGATCCTTACCAGTGAAATCCAGGCAAAATTAACTCTTTCTGATCCCTCAAACCTATCTATACCATCCACAGTACAAGGCTTAATTTGGGAACACTGGCCACGTAACTCTACATAATCCAGACAATTGATTAGTGTCCTTGCTGTTTGACTGTGTATCTATGACAGCATCATGGCTGCAATACACGCATTCTGTAGGGTGAAAAGTGACAATTTACATGCACTACTTTGATGCCAGCTCCCTCCCTCCTAACAGCAAGACGAAGAACAATACCATCACCTCTATGTTTTGATTCAAGTTGCACGATGTCCTGGGGATAATGCACTGCTATTTATTCCCTATTACTCAGTCAATATCCTCAAAGTCCCTACCTCCTATTGACTGCAACAGAAGATAAGCCAAATGATGGGCTGAATGACTGCCGCATTTTGTGTTGTGTTTATACTAGAAACTGGCAATAGATGTGGTCCAACCAATGTTGCTTAGATCCTAGAGTTTAATCCTGGAGTTATATCCCCTAACATGTTAAGCTCAATAGCATTCAGGACAAAGCAGCCCATACAATTGTCACCCCATTCACTGTCTTCAACATTCACTCTCTCCACCACTAAAACACAGTGGCAGCAGCATGTAAAGTTACACGTTGTACTACAGAAACTCAACAAGGATCCTGCAATCCACCTTCCAAACCATGAAGAAACAACAGATGCTAGAAACGCCATCACCCTAAAGTTTCTTTCCAAACCACTCACTATCCTGACTTGGGGGTAAAATTGCCTGTCCTTCAGTGTTACTTGGTCAAAATCCTGGATCTCCCTCCTTAACAACATTGTTGGTCTATCTAAAGCACATGGATGCAGTTCAAGAAGGCAGCTCCCCATCATCTTCTCAAGGGCAATTAGGCGTGTAGGTGTGACCCAGTGACACCCACATTCTGTTGAAGTAGAAATTTGTTTCAGAATAATCATGTGAATATCATGTGAATGTATTGAAGTAATTTCTGAAAACTGTCTGAATCTCTGAGATTACTTTACATCAATGGAATTGCTTGGTATCTTTTGATCTGGTCAGTCAGAGTTTGGTATTTGTGCTGATGAATGTTTGCATTCAAGCAAAGTTTTGACAAAGATTTTATCTGTCGCTGATGTGACCACTTATGTACTATCAGGATCAGTTAGCTCAGTTGCCTAAAAGCCTAGTGTGAGATTAGAATTGATGCCTACTGGGTAAATTTGATTCCAGTTCTGAGTTGAGGTAGACTTGCGAACTGCCTCCTTGGCCTGCCCTTGACTTGTAATGACATGGAGGTGTTGGTGCTGGACTGGGGTGGACAGAATTAAAAATCACACAATACCAGGTTATAGTCCATCAGGTTTGTTTGGAAATCTAAGCTTTTAGAGCGCTGCTCCTTTGTCAGGTAGCTAGCTAGGTTTGTTCAGTACATGGCCTCAGTTGTATGACACTTCGATATTATAGTAAAAGTATAGTATTGAACAAACCTAGCTAGCTACCTGACAAAGGAGCAGCGCTCCAAAAGCTTATACTTCCAAATAAACCTGTTGGACTATAACCTGGTGTTGTGTAATTTTTAACCTTGCCTAGGAATGGCAATGGCAAACTGCTACTGACAAAAACCTGCAGAGGAGAAACAACCTAGAATAGAATATTGGTAGATAGTATGCCAAGGTCTAGCCTTTGGTTAGGGTGTATTTGGATGAATTAATGTAATTTGAAGGAAATTTTTTAAACTAATGTGCTGACATGATTACGCGTGCCAGCATTCTATCTGTAATTTAGTGGCAGTTTAGTATTCAGGGTGTTCTTCAGTTATCATTAACTATTGGCTGACTAATTTGCAACTTCATGACCTGTTGTGAATAGTAGAAAGTGAGGACTGCAGATGCTGGAGAGCAGAGTTGAGAGTGTGCTGCTGGAAAAGCACAGCCGGTCAGGCAGCATCCGAGGAGCAGCAGAGTCGATATTTTGGGCATAAGCCCTTCCTTATGCCCAAAAGGTCAATTCTCCTGCTCCTCTTATGCTGCCTGACCTGCTGTGCTTTTCCAGCAGCACACTCTCAACTCTGTTGTGAATAGTTCAATTTAAAAAGGAGTGACCTTTTGTTTTTGTTGTGAGCTTTGTCTTTTCAATTGCCTGAAGCAATTAGGCAATTACACTGGCTCTGGACTTATTGTATGCTCTCTCTCCATAATGTCAGTCTGTTCTTGTTTTAGTTGATGGTGCTCCTACTTTATCGTAGGTGTAATGTTCCTGCACATTTTAAAACTCTGATTACAGTCCATTCCACATGGTTTTTTAACATCTTCACGTATTCTGAACGAGTTTTTTTTTCCTGTAATATGAATCTGAATGATTGAGTGCTGTTGTCATGAGCAGTAGAAGTTAACCTGTCTGTGTACAGTACCCTAGTGAATACTCTCTACTTGAAACAAAATGTGTTTGTTTGTGAAATTACAATTATAATAATTTAAATAAATAGAACATAACCAAGCTAAATGTATTCTACCTATTGAAAATTTTCAGAACTATGTGAAAAGTGCAGACAAGTGCGACTGATTGGAATGTTCTTTAAATGAACAAGCTTCAGGCAGGCTTGGCCAAATAGCTGCCTCATGTGCCAAAGGATTCAGTGTATTTCTCTATATGATTTTATGGGCTGGACCCTTGAAACTCCACAAGTTTTATTCTTATATTAAAAGTAGACCTGATGACATTATAATTTAGTTTGTTTAACATTAATTCAAAGATGTGCAGGCCCAATGTGCACTGGTCATGCTAAATTGCCCATTGTGTTCAGGGGTATGTAGGTGAGATGCATTAATCTAGAGAAATGTAGAGTAAGGTCTGGACGGTTTATACTTCAGAGGGTCGTGTGAACTTGTTGGGCCAAATGGCCTGTTTCCACACCATAGGGATTCTATAATATTATGATTATTTCAGGATGTCTTTGAAAAAAAGGCACAATATTTAAATATCTGATGATTAAAGTTTTAGTAAAAAATGTAAATTGCATGTTATGTAGTAGATGGGTGTATATGTGGAGCTGGACCCCGGGATGTTCTTTGCTATTGTATAATGTTTGCACAAGACCGAGTGAGCATTCTAAATCAAAACACACTTTGTGTTAGATAGCTAGTACAGTGGAAGTATGATACCATTATGTTCATGTCGTATGAAGTCCACATATCAGTGATTGCTTTTAGTTATAAAACTATTACATTGTACTTGCACCATAGTTTATATGCACTAAAACAAGTCTTTGATCCTTATTATAACCCAGTCAGTAAAACCTTCATGTTCCTTCTTCAAATATTATGTTTCCCCTTCTATATTACCCACTTCAGGTGATAGCAAGTTCGACCCACTAACTACTCTCAGGATAAAAGTTATTTGAATTTCTCATTGAACTACTGAGACTGTCTTCCATTTATGACTCCTAGTTTTGGCTCCCCACAAGTACCCTACTACACCTTGTCATAATCTTAAAGAACCCCATCAGGGTCAGGAGATGGTCATTCATTCCAATAACTCTGCTACTGCTTGTATGAACTGGTGTCATCAGTCCTTCCACACTTGTTGATCAAAACATTTCATTTGAAAGAACTGCTTAATTAGTTTCATTCTATGCCCTTTCCTCATGGCAGTGTAATTTTTCCCCATCAAGTATTTATGCAATTCCCTTTTGAAAGTAGTTATTGAATTTGCTTTCACGGATTGCATTCCAAATCACACCTCATTAATGTCTCACTGAGCAAGTAGCAACATTTAATTAACAGTATTAATGACAGTTGGGCGACTGTGTGGAGTTTGCACATTCTCTGTGTCTGCGTGGGTTTCCTCCCACAATCAAAAGATGTGCAGGCCAAGTGAATTGGCCATGCTCAATTGCCCATAGTGTTAGGTGCTTTAGTCAGGGGTAAATATAGAGTAAGGGAATGGGTCTGGCTGGGTTACTCGTTGGAGAGTTGGTGTGGACTTGTTGGGCCAAAGGGCCTGTTTCCACAATGTAGGGAATCTAACCTAATCTTTGACATCAGATCAGCTTCCCCATAGTGGTTGAGAACAGGTAGAACAATCCTTTATGACAAGAATGATTGTGAATATTTGGAATCCACTACTGGAGTTACTGATTGAAGCAGAGACTGGGTCAGTGTTTTAAAAATATCAAATTGATACCTGAAGGGAATGGGGAAAAAGTAAAGCATGGGATTAAGATCGCTGGAGGGTGAAGTCTAGCCATGGTCATTGCTCACTGTTATGATTGGTATGGAATGCTGCCTAGTTCTTTATTTGGCTATTTATCCTGAATGTTATGATTCTCGTACAGATTCCATGGGTTCTGATAGCCATCTGATATTGTGGCAAAATGCCCATCTTTCATGTTATCAACATCTGTTGACAAGTGGACTGTTTAATTGATGGATGTACCATTGCCAAACCTGAGACTTTCCTCACCGAATGTTACAGATTTGTTTGGCAGGAATTACTTGCTGACTGACATTAGTTGTAGTGATTGAAGAGTTATAACACATGAACTAGTTTCAAGTGTAGGAACTCGGCCCTTTCAGCCTCTTTCACCATTCAATAAGATCACAGCTGATCCTTTCAGTCTATGAACCTGCTAACCCCTAATAGCCTTTCATCCTCTTGCTTACCAAGAAGCTACTTTTTCTTTGAAAATATTCAAAAACTGTACTGCCACCTTCTAGAAACTTCGTAAAAAGGAAATATCATTTCCATATCTACTCAGTCAAGACCATTCAGGACCTTGTTTTTTAACCACAAGTGCCACCATCCATATTCGACAGGGATACCCGACATACTTTGCAAAAGACAAGGCTGAAGCATTTGCAAACATCTTCACCCAGAAGTGTCAATTCAGTAATCCATCTTGGATTCCTCCTGAGATGCCAGACTTCAGCCAATTAGACTTACTCCACAAAGTTTGAAGGCACTAGATATTACAAAATCTTTAAGCCCTTGCAAATATTCCAGCAAAACTAATGAAAACTTGTGCTCCAGAAATAATAGTGCCCCTAGCCAAATTGTTTATATCCAGCTAAAGCTGTGGAAAATTGTCCAGGTGTGTCCTGTGCACTAAAAATACAAATCCAACTTGGTCACTTATTGTTCCATAAGTGTACTCTTGATCATCAGTAAAATGATGGAACAGGCCTTCAACAGTGCTTTTATTACTAAGTGCTTTCTTAATAATAACCTGCTCACTGGCATTCAGTCAAGCCCACTAAGCTGCTGTTCTTTTATTCTCTTTGCCCCAATTTAAACAGAAGATCTGGATTTGAGAGGTGAAGAGAGTGACTCTCTTGATATTAAGGTAGCATTTCATAGAGTCATAGGGTCCTACTGCATGGAGACAGGCCCTTTGGCCCAAATTGGTCTGTGCTGAACAATATGTCCATCCATGCTAACCCCATTTCCCTGCAATTGGCCCATATCCTTCTAATCCTTTCCTAACCATGTATTTGTCCAAATGCCTGTTAAATGTTGTTAATGTTACCTGCCTCAACCCCTTCCACTGCAGCTCATTCCATATGCATACCACCCTCTATGTAAAAAAAAAAGTTGCCCCCTCAGGTTGCCTTTTTATTCTTTCCCTTTTAACTTGATGCCCTCTTGTCTTCGATTCACCAACCCTGGGAAAAAGACTGAGTACATTCACCTTTTTCATGCCCCTCATGATCTTAAACACTTCGATAAGATCTCCCCTCAGTCTCCCACGCTGTAAAAAAAAAAGTCCTAGCTGTCCAACCTCTCCCTATAACCCGGACCATTGAGTCCTGGCAATGTCCTGTAAGTTTCGTCTTCTTTCTTTCTAAGTTAATAACAGCTGCCCTATAACAAGGAGGCCAAAACTGAACACAGTATTCCAAATGTGGCCTCATCAACGTCTTGTATAATGTAACTTCCCAACTTCTAAACTCAGTAACCTGACTGATGAAAGCCAGTGTGCCAAAAGCCTCCTTCATTGCCCTGTCTACCTGTGACTCCACTTTCAGAGAGCTGTGAACCTGAATTCCAAGATCCCCTTAATCCACTGGACTCCTTAAGGCCCTAGCATTCACAATGAAACTCCCATCTTGATTTGACTTTCCAAATTGCAAGACCTCATACTTATCTGTATTAAATTCCACTTGCCATTTCTCAGCCCACTACCCCAGCTGATCGAGGTCTTGTTGCAATTTCTGACAACCTTCCTCACTGTCCATGATATTGTCTATTTTAGTGTCTTCAGCAAACTTACTCATCATACCTTATGCATTCTCATCCAAATTATTGATATTGGTAACAAACAGCAATGGGCCCAGCACTGACCCCTGAGGCACTCCACTAGTCA
The DNA here is from genome assembly GCF_047496795.1 of Chiloscyllium punctatum. Classification (NCBI taxonomy): domain Eukaryota; kingdom Metazoa; phylum Chordata; class Chondrichthyes; order Orectolobiformes; family Hemiscylliidae; genus Chiloscyllium; species Chiloscyllium punctatum. Next base: position 104,563,540 of record NC_092742.1, on the reverse strand, counting down.
CAGGCCTCCAGCCCGACAAACATCCTTTTCCACTATTACTCTCTGCCTCCTACCATCAAAGTTAAAAATCTCACAACACCAGGTTATAGTCCAACAGGTTTATTTAGAAACACTAGCTTTTGGAGCGCTAATGAAGGAGCAGCGCTCTGAAAGCTAGTGTTTCCAAATAAACCTGTTGAACTATAACCTGGTGTTGTGTGAGCCTTAACTTTGTCCACCCCAGTCCAACACCAGCTCCTCCACATCATCGTACCATCAAGCCAATTTTGTATCCAATTTGCCAGCTCCCCCTGGAATTCTGTGTAATCTAACCTTCCAGACAGCCTACCAAGTGTGGCATCAAGGACCCATAACAAAAGTGGTTTGAGTGTTAAAATTCTCTGCTGACTGGAGTCATACCGAGCAGTAAGAAAGATGGTTGTGGGGTTGTTGGAGGTCAGTCACATCAGTTCCAGGACACCTTTGCAGAAACAAATACAGAGAATTCACACGAAACCAACCAGGTCAGGCAGCACCTGAAGAGGTCAGACTTGAAAAATTTACACTCTGTCTCCACAGATGTTGTCAAACTTGTTGAATTTCTCCAGCATTCTCTGTGTTTCAAATTTCAAGCATCAGTATTTTGTTTTTTCTCTGCAGGATTTGTTTTGGTTTGGGTTGATTTGTTATTGTCAAATGTACCGAGATATAGTGAAACGTATTCTTTTGGGTGCTATCCAGGCAAATCATACCTTACATAAGTACATCAGGGGAATGGAACAGAACACAGAGTATAGTGTTACAGCTACAGAGGAGGTACAGAGAAAGATCAACTTCAATGAGAGGCCAATTCAGAAGTTTGATAACAGCAGGGAAGTAATCTGTTGGTACGTGTTTACAAACTTTGGCTTCTTCTGCCTGATGGAAGAGGGTAGAAGGGATCATAACTGGGGTGGGAGTCAAAGGATGGCAGGCTGGTTTGCATGATGGACTGGGCTATGTTCATAACTTTGTGTAATTTCTTGCAGTCTTGGGCAGAGCAGTTATCAAACCAAGCTCTGATGCATCTGGATAGGATGCTTTCTGTAGTGTATCTATAAAAATTGGTGAACGTCATTGTGGATGTGTCATATGTCTTTCACCTTCTGAAAACATAGAGGTGTTGGTATGCTTTTTTGACTTTGATGGACCAGATCATATTGTTGCTAATATTTGCTCCTAGAAACTCTAACCTCTCTATCGTCTCCACCTCAGCACTATTGACACAGATAGAGGCATGACCTCCATTTCACTTCTTGAAGCCAATGGCCAGCTCCTTTGTTTTGCTGATGTTGAGGGAGAGATTGATGTCTTTACACCAATAATCTGTCTATCTCTTTGCTGTACACTGTCTGATCATTGCTTTAGATCGACCCACAACAGTCGTGTCATCAGTAAACGTGAAAATGGAGTTACAGCAGAATTTGGACACACAGTTGTGAGTTTATAAGGATGAGTATTAGCCTTACAGGGCACTGGTGTTGAGGATTATTGTGGAAGTGGTGTTGTCGACTATCCTTACTGATTATGGTCTGCAGGTCATGAAGTTGATCTCCAGTTTACAGACATGGGGATCAAAGTCTGGTCTCAGAGTTTAGAGATAAGTTTGTTTGAAATTATAATGTTGAAGGTGGAGGTGAAGTCAATAAATAGGAGTCTGACACAGGTGCCTTTGTTATCCAGATGTTCCAGGGATGTATGTTGTGCCAGAGAGACTGCATTGGCTGTGGACCTATTGTGTTGGTGGACAAATTATAGTGGATCAAAGCTGTCTGGAAGGCGAGAGTTGATGTGTGCCAGTACTAACCTCATGAGGCACTTATAATGATATATGTCAGAGCCACTGGGCAGTAGCCATTAAGTAGTTCCTCAGTGTAGTATCCTAGGCCCAGACATCTTCAGCATTCACAACGCCTTAGATACTGAAGCAGTCTATGCCCATATACAGCAAGACCTGGAAAACATCCTGACCTGACAAGTGACAAGTTATATTCCCCTACATAAGTGACAGTCAATAACATCTCCAACAAGAGGTAAATTTGATCATTGTCCCTTGACACTCAGTAGCACAACCATCAAAATATTGCCTCCCAGATGCTGGGTCAAGGATGCTTCAGAGTGGTGACAGGACTTCTGAAGTGGGAGGATAAACAGCAACTGGTCATGGGGCACATCAGTACTAACATCATAGGTAAGTAACGAGCTGAGCTCCAAAGGCAGAGTATAGGAAGCAAGCTTAAAAAAGTGACTTCTCAGAATTGCTCTGTTGGTCAAAGCAGAAATAGCAAGATATATATTGGATGAGTATGTGGCTGGAGAGGTGGTTCAAAGGGAAACTCCTGGGTCATTTGGACCAGTTCCAGGAAAGCTGGGTAGGTTCATCTGTGCAATACTGGAACATTTGCGAACACAATCAAGCAAGTTACAAACGAAAATGCCAGGGAATGGAAACCTATAAAAGGACTTAGAAGAGAGGGAAATAAAGACTAAAACAAAAGACAGAATGGGAAATAAGAAAAGTGATAGGTGAAGAATTTCAGGCCTAAAAGCAAGCAGAGCCAAATTGGGCAGGACTAAGGTGCTAAAAAGACAAGCCTTCCTAGCAGAGCATTCACAATAAAATGGATGAATGAGTGCAAATAGATCAAACAGGTATGATATAGTGGGGATTACCGAGATATGACTGCAGGGTTACCAACAACGGGAACTGAATATCCAGGAGTTTTCAGATTCCAAAAAGAACAGACAAAAAGGAAAGTAAGAAAAGTGAGGACTGCAGATGCTGAAGATCAGGGTCAAGATTAGTGGTGCTGGAAAAGCACAGCTGATCAGGTAGCATCCGAGGAGTAGGAAAATCGACGTTTCGGGCAAAAGCCCTTCATCAGGTGAAGGGCTTTTGCCCGAAACATTGATTTTCCTGCTCCTCAGATGCTGCCTGACCAGCTGTGCTTTTCCAGTACCACTAATCTTGAAAAAGGAAAGCAATGCAATTGTGTGGAAGGATTTTAGCTCTGAAGTAGAATCTCTATGGGTTGATCTTAGAAACACGAAGGGATAGAAAACAATAGGGGGTTGTACAGTAATAATAGTATTGGAGAAAACATTAAAAAGGAAATTAGAGATGTAAGTAAAGAAGGTGTAGTTGTAATTATGCCCAACTTCAAACTGTGTGTAGATTGGATAAATCAAGTCAGTAGCTGTACCAGAGAGGAGGAATTTTTGGGAGTATATAAGGGATAGTTTTATGAATCAACACGTTGAGGAAACAAACTCGAAAAAAAGGCAATTCTTCAATGAGAAAGGGATAATTGACAATCTAGTCCGTGGGCTTTGAGGATAGAGTGACTACAGTAGGATAAAATTAATCATTAAGATGGAGAATGACGTAGTTACTTCTGAGATTAGGTTCCTGAATTTAAATGAAGCAAATTACGATGGTATGAAGTGCAAGTAGCTATAGTAAATTGGGTACATTGGGGAGTATTGCTTAAAAGACTGGGGGCATTCTAGCGAAGTTTGCCAATGATACGAAGTTAGGTGGACAGGCAGGTAGTACTGAGGAAGTGGGGAAGCTGCAGAAGGATCTAGACAATTTGGGAGAGTGGTCCAGGAAATGGCTGATGGAATTCAATGTGAGCAAATGTGAGGTCTTGCACTTTGGGGAAAAAAGAATACAAGCATGGGCTACTTTCTAAACGGTGAGAAAATTCATAAAGCCAAAGTACAAAGGGATCTGGGAGTGCTAGTCGAGGATTTTCTAAAGGTAAACATGCAGGTTGAATCTGTGATTAAGAAAGCAAATGCGATGTTGTCATTTATCTCAAGAGGGTTGGAATATAAAAGCACCGTTGTGCTACTGAGACTTTATAAAGCTCTGGTTAGGCCCCATTTGGAGTACTGTGTCCAGTTTTGGTCCCCACACCTCAGGAAGGACATACAGCCACTGGAGCGTGTCCTGTGGAGATTCACACGGATGATCCCTGGAATGGTAGGTCTAACATATGAGGAACGGCTGAGGATCCTGGGATTGTATTCATTGGCGTTTAGAAGATTAAGGGGAGTTCTAATAGAAACCTACAAGATAATACATGGCTTGGAGAGGGTGGACGCTAGGAAATTGTTTCCATTAGGCAAGGAGACTAGGACCCGTGGACACAGCCTTAGAATTAGAGGGGGTCAATTCAGAACAGAAATGCAGAGACATTTCTTTAGCCAGGGAGTGGTGGGCCTGTGGAATTCATTGCCGCAGAGTGCAGTGGAGGCCGGGACGCTAAATGTCTTCAAGGCAGAGATTGATATATTCTTGATGTCACAAGGAATCAAGGGCTACGGGGAAAATGCGGGTAAGTGGAGTTGAAATGCCCATCAGCCATGATTGAATGGTGGAGTGGACTCAATGGGCCGAATGGCCTTACTTCCACCCCTATGTCTTATGGTCTAAAAGGATGATGGTTGCTTGGCAATGATAAACATTTAAAGAACTGCTAAAGTTATTCATTCCAGTCTAGCATAAAAATAAAACAGGTAGGAATAGTCAGACCATGGCAAACTAGGCAAATTAAGGATAGTATTAAATTCAAGGAAAAGGTATACAAATTGGCCAAACAATGTAACCAACTTGAGAATTGGGAATAATTTAGTTTCCAGAAAAGGAAAGCAAATAGACTGATTAATTGGGGGTTTGGTGGTGGTGGGTGGGAGCGGGGATAGAGTGTGAAACTTACCTTGTAGGACGTACAAACTGATAGTAAATGCTCAATACATATGTGCAGAAAAAGTGATTAGTAAAGACATCTCTATAGTCAGAAACAGGAGAAATCTATAATGGGGAATGAAGAGATAGCAGACCAAATAAATACACACTTTTTAGTTCTGACTTTACAAAGGAAGACACAAAAACATCCCACAAACATGGGGGAGCACAGGGTCTAATGGGAAAGAGGGATTGAAAGAAATTAGTATTGCTATTCATAGGGGAAAAATTACTGAGGAAGCTAAAAAAAACCCCAGGGCCTGATAACTTTCATCCTAGAATACGTATGGAAATATCTCTAGAAATAGCAAATGCGATAGACAATGGAACAATTCCTATGGATTGGAGTCACCCCATTATTTAAGAAGGGAGGCAGACTCTAAACCAGTTAACTTGACATGGGTTGTGGGAAAAATGCTGGTTTCCATTATAAAAGATATAATAGCAGAGCGCTTAGAAGATCGGACAGAACCACATGGATATACATGGGAGGTTGTGTCTGACAAATCTGCTAGAAATTTCTGAGTATGTATCTGGGAGAGTGGAAATGGGGTAGCCACTGGATGTGATTTACTTGGGTTTCTTTCTTGCCGCTCTCTTGTGCATCTCAAAATTATGGTTATAATTTATAGGGATTTGAAGTGGTCTCTCTAAGCTACAGGTACATGGTTCACTCTGCTTTAGTTGTAAGTGTAAAATGCTCATCAAGTGTGATGCTTTGTTGGCATACTGGGATACTTAGAATAGATCAGGCTTGTCGCCAGCAATTTTTAATGAGTCCAGTGAAAGAGTCCACTATTGTAAAATCATTAATGACTGATTTAATGGCTGTTCTTGAAAAATAAATGTATTTATCTTCCAAATGGAAGACTAAAATAATGCTCCAGCATCTGTCAATTCAAGCATCAGTTCATTTTCCTAGAGTTTCCCTGGACTGGACCCTTCGTACTCTGAGTTGAGTGGCGCTGACCTACAGTTCACATCTTTCAAAGAACCCAATTTGTGCTTTTATGAATTATTTAAATCACCACAGTAAAACTGGTTTATTAGTTACATTCTGTGGTTTATAAATATTAAGGTGTAGTCATATGCTGGAAGAGCAAATACTGGATTAGTGGTGCTGGAAGAGCACAGCAGTTCAGGCAGCATCCAACGAGCAGCGAAATCGACGTTTCGGGCAAAAGCCCTTCATCAGGAAGGGCTTTTTCCCGAAACGTCGATTTCGCTGCTCGTTGGATGCTGCCTGAACTGCTGTGCTCTTCCAGAGCCACTAATCCAGTATTTGCTTTCCAGCATCTGCAGTCATTGTTTTTACCTCATATGCTGGAAGAGGGCCAGAATACGTGTTACATTATGTCACAGAGCCAAGTGATTAGATTAAATTCCCTACAGTATGGAAACAGGCCCTTCGGCCCAGAAAGTCCACACCGACCCTCCGAGGAGTAACCCACCCAGACCCATTCCCCTACCCTATTTTTACCCCTGACTAATGCACTTAATACTATAGGCAATTTAGCGGGGCCAATTCACCCTGACCTGCACATCTTTGGATTGTGGGAGGAAACCAGAGTACCCGGAGGGGGTGCAAGCAGATACGGGGAGAATGTGCAAACTCCACACAGACAGTCGCCCGAGGCACGAATCGAACCTGGGTCCCTGGTGCTGTGAGGCAGCAGTGCTAACCATTGAGCCACTGTGCCACCCCAAGTGCTTTTAGCCAGCTTGAAGTTCTATCAGTCTGACAAGGCACATTAGAGTTATCAGTGAATTTGAACAGAGAATGTGGAGCTCTGCCAAGGATTGTTGTCAATCATTGGAGTGTTAAAATTACATCTATTTCAGCAAATCTCTCCTCTGTTTAAAAGGCTTAAAAATAAGGATCCAATAGAGGCATTTATGCCATTTTAATTGTTTTAGGTTACTAGTCCTTTCATTTCTGTTATGGCAACAGTTGAATTGATTTCTGTTTACTATGTCAAATGCAAGCGATAAGCTCTGTAATAAGCCGTACAGCATTGCATTGATGAGATAATTAAAACGTCATTGTTGAAGATTCATTTCAGGATTATATTGAAGTTTGAATGTATAGCTCGCAGCAGCTGCTTAATTTAATTAGTGTGTTGATCATCAAAAATAATTTGGTGGCATATTTTTCAACTATCACGAAAAAGACAAACATCCTTCCCCTTCAAGCTGCAAGGATGTCGCTGTGTGATGAGCACAAATGTCACGGGTGTTGAGTTGAAAAACCCTCCTTGGCATGAATGAATTAATGAACTTTAGTAAACTTCTGCTAATGGAGCTACAGTGCCTACTGGGTTTTAACAAGATTGCAAACAGTGTGGCAACACAAAGCTGACAGACTGAACCTGTGGCTTTCTGTCATTGCCAGGCCTGATCCAGAGGCCATCCTCTTTAATTGACCTTTTTGGTTAAGCTTAGTGGAATGAGAGAGACCTTTGAGGAAGTAAGTAGAGTTGCCAGAACTGAATATGCAGCTTTACAAGCCTGTTCTCCATTCATATGAATCATGATTGCTCTGTCATCTAATTTTTTCCAACCGTTTTTATTCTGTATTTTTCAAAAGGCTATCATCTTTAGTTTTGAAATTTTCAATTGACCCCACCAACAGTTTTTTGAAAAACAATGTTCTAGATTTCCCCCACTTTGTGTCCAGAAATGCCTCCCACCTTTCTCCCTGAAGGTCTTGGTTCTAAATGTAAGGTATAATTCCTTGTTCTGGACTTTGCCACCAGAGGAAATAGATTCCATCAAGCCTAACAAACCCTTTAATCCCTTTAAATACTTCAATTAGATCACCCCTTAATTTGCTACATTTAAAGGAATCTTTAAATTGCCTGATCTGCACAAGCTGTCCTCACACTTTAACCCCTTTAGCTCTGGTATCATTCTGTTGAATCTGTGCTTACCCATTCTGTAATAACTCCACAGAGGCTGCTATCCTGTCAGTGAGTTACCCTTTATTTACATGTGACACTGATCCAGCTCCCTCCAAGTCAGCTCTGAGTGAACAGGATGTCTCACACTCGTGTTCTTACCTGGGAGCCAGGCTCCCTGATTGGACCAGATTAACAGCCTCAATAGGGAACTCAAATTCTATGAAGTCCACCTGGCTGATGTCATTACAATCCCTACACATTCCGAGTCCAATATATCATTCCTGTGAAGGGGTGCCCAAAACTGAATGCAGTATTCCAGATGAGTTTATCCAGGGTATTGTGCAGTACTGTACAGAGCAACTTACATCACTTTTGTGTCCCAGCATCTTGATGTAAAACACGAAAGGAACATTTTGTTATAGGTGCAGATGATCACAGAATTCATAAAGCACAAATGAATACAATTTGACCCATCATGTCTGCACTGGCTCTCCAACAAGCATTAGTGCCATTTGCCTATCTTTTGTCCTATACCTGTCTCGATTCAAATAATAAACAGGAACAGTTTCTCTCTTATTACTGTGTCCAGCTCCTTCATGATTTTGGAAACTTCCATCACATCTCCTCAGCCTACCTGCTTCCAAGGAGCGCAGTCAGTCCTTATAACTGAATTTCTCATTCCTAAAACTATTTCTGTAACTCTCAGCAGTGATCATATGTGCTAGGTCTCTGTCCTTGTCCTACAGTTTGCAGTTCAGTTTGTTCAGTTTTGATGCTGTGTCTGTAAGGAACCTGAAGTTGAGAAACCTCACATTGTCT